>NW_026588752.1:1820883-1832012 GCF_907164565.1 Psammomys obesus | reverse complement strand
AAAAAAAAAATGAAAAAGAGGACAAAAGGAGAAGAGAAGCAGGAAGGGGGTGTTGGGGAATATAAGAAGGGAAACTGAAAATGAAAAGAGGGAAGAGGGAGGAGAACACACAGGAGGAAGAAGAAATAAATGCTCAGTATTGCCAGTGGTTAGTTAACTGCATATCTGAATTCATTTTCTCTCTGTACTCTCCCCTGTCTACATGACTTAGATATATTTTTCCATTTCTGCTGGGGGTGCTTCTCATACTTCACCTCAGTCCCTGAAGGTTGAAGATCTACCAACACTACAAACCCACACTTGTATATATATATATATATATATATATATATATATATATATATATATATATATGCTAAGTGCTAAGAGGTGTCAGGCTAGCTGTGGATGCTCCCGTGTATTCTAGACACTTCTGATTTATTTACTCAGTGTGACTTTGAACTTTATATAATCCTAAAACTTTATAGGAAAGGTGTGTGCTTCCTGGAATGCCCCAGCAGCAGGCTCTTTATGCAATGTGATTATACCATCTTCATAGAATCACAATATCTACGCAGATCTCTAAAAATTCACAAGAAATTTAGTTATGTATGGCATCTTGAAATATTCCTTTGTTCTATTTGAAATAAACATTTATGTGTACATAATAACACTTGCCTGGAAGTGGCCTTTGAAAGACCTCCTAGAACAACATATGCTAGTTAGGATTGTACTAGTTAGGATTACTAGTGCTGTGATGAAATACTGTGATCAAAAGCAACTATGGGAGGAAAGTGTTTATTTGGCTAATGCTTCCACAGCACTGCTGGTCACTGAGGGATGTGAGGACAGGAACTCACATAGAGCAGAAACTTGGAAGAAGGCACTGATGCAAAAGCCACGGAGGGAGGGGCGCTACTTCCTGGGTTACTAGTTTGTTCCTTGCTGGCTCATCTGCTTTCTTATAGAACTCAAGACCACCAGCCCTGGGATGGCACCCTCCACAATAGACTCTGCCTTCCTCCATCAGTCACTAATTACGAAAATGCCCTACAACCCCCTTTTATGGAGGCATTTTTTTCAATTAAGGTTTCCTCATCTCAGATGGATTTAGCTTGTTTCAAGTTGACATAAAGCTAGCTAGCACAAATGAGTTTATCTGAGACCCAACACACATACACATGGAGGCTCAAGCTTGAGCTACCTGGAATGTAAGATATTAACAATTGGCTCTCCAATTTCTTCTGTGGAAGAAGCTGGGAAAGTCACAGTTGTGGACACAAATTTCCTCAACCCTGTAGAAATGAGGTCAGTGTTAATATGACAGATATCCATTGACTCATTCATATGTGTGTATATGGGGGTTATATGTGTTCATGTGTGTATATGGGTGTGTGTATCTATGAGTATGTTTGTGTGCAGGTACCTGTGCTCATGTCCAGCCAGAAGTTAAGGTCAAATGTCTTCCTTGGCATGCTCCATCTTGGTTTTTGAGAGAATGCTTCTCACTGATCCTGGAGACCCTTGGTTTTGCCTGTATTCCTACCAGTCCCTAGTTCCCAATGCTGGGATTATAAACAAAAGGCCTGGTTTTAAATCAGTGTTGGGGATTCAAACTCAGGCCCTCAACTTTACCCATTGAACTATCTCCCCTCCCCCTTGACTCCTCCTCAAAAATACGCTGTCAGGGTGCTTTGCCATATGGAAAGCACTCCCCAATGAGTCATGCCCAAGTGACATCATGGTTGGCTGGACAAACCTCTAAGTCCACATTGGCATTTCCATGTAGGTGTTTTAAAAATAGGATCCTATGATCTTCAGCGTGTCCCTGCAGGGGACCAAGATGCACCTGGGAGGAAAACAGCTTTTCTGACTTGAGTTTGAACTTCTTCAGTTGTCTCTTCTTTCTGTTTCAGGACAAGCAGTATTGAGAGCTCTTTTGCCATTGTTCACCTGAGTGGCAGTCCCACCAAGGGACACTCAACCCCTTCCATACCACAACAGTTGAACAAGAAGATTGAAAGTAACAACAGTATGCAACTGTCCTAGCAGGAGCCTTTGACTTATTTCCTACAAATGCCTCTTGTCTGCTTACTACCCAGTGGGTGATCTCAGGGCTTGTTAGTACCTTGTCTTTGGTCAAGTACCAAGTTCCAGTTGGTTCCTTTCCTGTATCTTTGGGTGACCTTGACATGTTCCTTCTTCTCCTCAAACCTGATGCCTATAGAGAAACAGAAAAATGAAGTTCTGCAGTATGAAGTAGCCAGAGAGCATGCTGTGTCGCTTACACCCGAGGGTCAATAAAAAGAACCGCTGTTATTCCTGTCTTGATTATCTGTATTCTTATTCCAGATGCATTTCTACAGTAGGCCACATTTGTGGTGGGGGTGAGGCCTCCAAGAACATCTTTCTATTTCTGTCTTTGGAGAGGAGAGACAGGTGGAGGAGCCTGCAGTTTTTATCTAGCTCATTGAGTATGTATGGCTTCCTTTCTGGCTCCTTGGCCTGGATCTCCATATGGACAAAATTTTTCTTCTGATAAATTTCCAAATATAATTGGAAAAATTTTTTGAGGGAAATAAAGAAAAAAAAATGTTTGTACTATTGCTGACAATTATTGCTGGTGAACAAGAATAGACTTAGTCAAAACCCCAAAGGCACTTCAAAACTCTGTGTAATGCAATCTACCTCTCTGCTCAAGGATCATTGTATCCGAGGTGTGCTGAGGGCTGGGTGTGGGCTGGGACCAGACATCAAGACCACAAAACTGGAGACTCTGGAATCTCCACTGACTGTATCAAATGACTTCAGTTGAGCACTTTCTTAAAAGTCTTCGTGATGTATTTCAGTGTCTCTGCTTGGCTGTATGTATAAAAGTGCATGCTTCCCTGTGTTCAGCTGCAAGCTGTATCTTGTCAAGCTGAACAATGAAAAGTTATGAAATCTCATTACATCTAGTCTGCCACACCCTTCAACTTCCACAACTGAAAAATGGAATTCATACAGTTTAAAGATCCCACACGAAAAATCCAAAATTCAGAATGTCCCTAAAGTTTTATAGATAGATAGATAGATAGATAGATAGATAGATAGATAGATAGATAGATAGATAGATATAGACAGACAGACGGATGGGTAGATATAGATATATATATGGATATAGATATATATGGATATAGATATATAGATAGATAGATTGATATAAATATATGAATATATATATATATAATAGTTTGTATATAAAAACAGCATATCACAATGGAGAAATTCCATACCAAAAAACTTTGTTTCATACAGAACCTACTTGAAATATTTGTATAAAATCACCTTTAGACTATATGGACATAAAAAATTAATTGTTTTTGGACTTAGGTCTCCTTTCCAAGCTATCTCATTGATGCATACGCAATGATTTTAAAGTCAGGAAACATAGTCTGTAATTAGATCACAGATGTGAAGCTGTAGATAGAACCAGTCTCCTGTAGATCCTGTTTAGTACCTTCCCTGAGCCACTAAGTACCAAAAGCATGTTACAGCTAGGTTGGAACAACAGGAATAGCTCTCCGAGTTACCATTCATGTCCTATCTAGTACCTTCACCCACTGGCTAAACTCAGAGGGCCTCCATCATGGAAGCTCAGAAGCTCCACTCCTCTAAAGTTTACACACATCAGGATTTTCCTTTGTGATGTTCTATCCCACCTTCCTCTGCTGAAAATGCCTGGCATTACTAAACACACTTTTGCTTGAAATCCATCTCCCTATAGATTCTGGAAAGAGAATGTTTGAAATGCCAAGCATCTCAGGTAAACAATATTCAGTCGGCCTCTAAAGATTATGAGGGAAATCAGGCACAGAATGATGAAAGTTTGGTTTTGTTTTACTCTGTTTTTGGATAGATTATTGTGGACGTGTGTGTACCTCCCTGTATTTGCAAACACAGCATACATGTAGAAACCCCCCTGGGGCAAGAGTGTTAGATGCCCTGGAACTGGAGCATAAGGAATATAAGCCACATAGGTGTTGGAAACCAAGAACTTGGGTTCTTGGGAAGAGCAGTAAGTATTCTTGACTACTGAACCATTTTTCTGGCCCTTGAAAGTAGGTTTTTGCTTAGCCATTGACACTCTGTTTACCATTATGGACTACCACTGTCAATGGAGGATGAGGTAAGTAGCTCAGAGAGATATTCCTATTGTCTCAACCTACCTAGTGCTGAATGGTAAAGAAGATGGACTGCAATTACCACTATGAAAGGAAATAATAACAATATTTGTCGTCATCATCATCATCATCATCATCATCAGGGACTCTCATGTGATATCAGACTATAGAGACTGAGCCAAAATTCATGAAAGCACAAATTTTATAAACTGCCTAAAATTGCTTAATGATATTTTATTTACAATTGAACAAATAAGACTAAGTATGTGAGAGAGAGCTGAGAAAGAGACGAGAAAGAGAAAGAGAACTTCATCTGTACCTCTTTATAAAAGCATTAATCCCATCTTGTCATTATCTAATCTAAACCTAAGCTTCCCAAAGCCCCACTCCAAACAACATCACCCTGCATCAAGAGAAGCCTCAATGCCTCCAATCTTAGGCACACATAGGATTCAGTACACAGCATAGGCTGATGATATCATTTTCATTGGTAGAAACTTAGATGACAGAAGTGCCTCATCTGAGCTTTTTCTGTCTATTCTTTTCTCTTGATATCTGTCTAATGGGTAAAGTATTGAAATCACTTTGTAATGCTGAGTGTTGCCAATCTATGTCTTGAAGTCCAGCAGTACACATCTTGTGATATGTGGGTGCACCAGAGTTTGATGCATTCATTTAGGGTCACGCTGTTTCTTGGTTAACTGTTCCACTGATGGGGATAAAGTGTCCTTTATCTCTTCTGATTAACTTCAGTTTGAAATCTATTTTGCCTAAATCTATTTTGAAATAGATTTTAGGGTGATGATCCCTGTTTGTTTCCTGGCCCATTTCCAGAAATACTTATTCTTTTATCCTTTCACTCTAATGTGAATTAGAGGTAAAATGACCTTCTTGTAGACAACAAAAAGATGTCTTTCTTTTTAATTATATATCTATCTATCTATATATATATATATAATTTGAGATTGTAATTATGTAACTTCTTTTCTTCCCATGTACTTTCCTTTGTTCTCTTTGAAATTCAGTGTTTTTTCTTTAATCGTGTGATATCTATCTATCTGCATACTTATCGATCTCTCTATATATGAGTAAATGTAACTTGCTCAGTTTATGTAATGTTACATGCATAGCCACACCTGCAAGGTTGACCATTTGGTATTGTATAGCTAATTGGTTTCCTTTTCCCTTGTAAAGACTATCTCTCTAGCTCTCAGCATTTCTCAGTTGCTTGTAATTCTTGTCTAGGGTTGAGGTCTCATGGCCTTTTCTCTGTTCACATTTGCATGTCTATTAGCGCTTTCCTTGTTTTGTTCAAGTTTAGGTAGCCATATTGGTGGAAATTCATGGCTGTAGCTTCTGACATTTCTAGGAGACACAATTTTACAGCCAAGTCTTTATTTCTCTAGCTTTTATAATCTTATAATAACCTGTGGGTATCTTACATGTAGTTAGTAATTTTTTTGGTTTAGCAAGGTAGCATTGACGGTTCTCTAAAAATCTATGATTTCAATAACGCTGCATATCCCACTAGGTTTCCCTTACTGAATATTATTTTCTTCTTGGTGACCAGCTCTAAAATTTAGAGAACCATTTGTTACTACCAAGATATGCATACATGCCCTTAGCGTTAGCATGTATGATGGTCATGGCTTTGGTTCATAGGTGTCATAGCTGGGTAGTACTGCTGGTTGCTTCTTTCTTTTGAGAAGTTAGATGGCAACTTCTGGTTCCATGTTCTCAAGGAGGAGGCTTACAGCTCAGATCTAGCTCAGGGAACTCTGGGCGCTGTGTCTGAAGTGCATGCTGTCTTCAGCACACACCCGTACAAACAAGGACAATGACAATAACCTATAATGTTTTGGGAGTTTCTTGGATAACTCTGACCAACAACTCAAAGTAGGACTTCCCATGCCTGATGTTGGGGTTTCTGTTAGATGGTCTATGGATCTTGGGGAGAGCATTGTTAACCCAGATGGAAAATTTTATTTAACTTTTATATGTATATTTATACACAGACTTACTTGTATTCTAGGTATTTTTAGGCAGATGATTAGTAGTATGGTTCCTTATGACTTTTTCAGATATCCTTGCTGTTATTTCACCTAACCCTTTCCTTCTGTAGTTCTTTGTCTAGGGTTGAGGCCTCCCCCTATGTAATTAGAGCCCCTATTTTCCCCTTCAGAGCACTTTGCCCTGATATTCCTCTCTCTATTGCTCATCCCTGACCCCACAATGGTCTCTTTTTACTTTCCAGTTTTTTGAAGTCACTCCAGAATATATACTCATATTTGAAAACTTGGAGCTATTTCATTACTGTTTTATTCCAAGTAGCTAGGAAATGGAAACAATGTAGATATCCTTCAACAAACAAATGGATAATGAAAATGTGATCTATATACAGCAGGGGATACTATTCAGCTTAAGTATTAAAACAAGAAAAATTAATCTCTGATGATGGGTATCAGGCTAATGCTCTCTTTAGAGATTGGCCAGGGTGGTAAATGAGGGGACTATCTAGCAGGACAGGAGATAATTTTAGATCCAAAGGCAATCTGGTTACACAGGTGTGTGGGTTTGTTAAATTCAGGGTGAGTAGTTTCTTAGATATAAATTGTACCTCAACCTTCATGAATATTTGCCAGGCATTTCCTGAAACTATGGATGAATGGCATAAAATCAAGCCAATTAAAAAGAGGTGGTCTGAAGGCCCCATCCCCAACCGAGGAGCTGCTGGGACATGACAGGTATGGGGGAAAAAGTAATCATTCTTCTGGAGAGTGTAGTCACTATAAGGTGTTCAGGGTCCAGTGGATTGTGCCACACCTGTGCCTTTACTGATGGCACTAGCTAGACTTAGTGGGTTATGCAGAAGAGGCAGAAGCAGAAGTAAAAAGAAATAAGGAAGAAGAGAAAAGAAAGGAGAAGGAGGAGGAGGAAAAGGAGGGGGAGGAAGAAAGGAAGGAAGGAAGAATACTGAAGTTGGAAGGAGGACATGGTTATATGATAGCTGATAGAGGAGGTTTGAGGGTAGATATTGGGGGTAGATGTGATCATATTTCACTGTATTCATGTATGAAATTCTCAAGAATTAATAAAATCCATTTATAAATAAATAAGTAAGTAAACCTTGTGGATGCTAGGCATGGTGACCCACACCTTTAATACCAGCACTCAGAAAGCAGAAACAGGCAGATTTTTTTAATTTTTATTTTATTAATTACACTTTATTCACTTTGTATCCCCCCATAAGCCCCACCCTCCTCCCCTCCCAATTCCACCTTCCCACCCCCTTCTTCACGCATGCCCTCCCCAAGTCCACTGATAGGGGAGGTCCTCCTCCTTCTGATATTAGTCTATCAGATCATATCAGAAATGGCTGCCTTGTCATCTTCTGTGGCCTGGTAAGGCTGCTCCCCAATCCGGGACAGGTGCTCAAAGAGCAGACCAATCACATTATGTCAGAGGCAGTCCCTCTTCCCATTACTATGTAACCCACTTGGACACTAAACTGCCACGGGCTATATCTGTACAGGGGTTCTAGGTTATCTCCATGCCTGGTACTTGGTAGGAGTGTGAGTCTCTGGGAAGACTCCTGTGTTCAAATTTGCTGGTTCTGTTGCTCTCCTTGTGAGGTTCCTGTCCTCTCCAGTTCTTACTATTTCCCACTTCTTACATAAGATTCCATGCACTCTGCCCAACAGTTGGCCATAAGTCTCAGCATCTGCTTTGATAGTCTGCAGGGCAGAGGCTTTCAGAGGCCCTCTGTGGCAGGTTACTAGTTTGTTTCTTGTTTTCTTCTTCTGATGTCCATCCTCTTTGCCTTTCAGGATGAGGATTGAGCATTTTAGTCAGGGTCCTCTGTCTTGATTAGTTTCTTTAGGTGTACATATTGTAGTAGGTTTATCCTATGTTATATGTCTATGTGAGTGAGTATATACCTTATGTGTCTTTCTGCTTCTGGGACAGCTCACTCAGGATGATCCTTTCCAGGTCCCACCATTTACCTGCAAATTTCGTGATTTCCTTATTTTTCATTGCTGAGTAATAGTCCATTGTGTAGATGTACCACCATTTCTGCATCCATTCTTCAGTTGAGAGGCATCTGGGCTGCTTCCAGCTTCTGGCTATTACAAATAAAGCTGCTACAAACATGGTTGGGCAAATGTCTTTATCGTATACTTGAGCCTTTTTTGGATATATGCCTAGGAGTGGTATGGCTGGATCTTGAGGAAGCGCTATTCCTAGTTATCTGAGGAAGCACCAGACTGATTTCGAGAGTAGTTGTACAAGTTTACATTCCCACCAGCAGTGGAGGAGGGTTCCCCTTTCTCCACAACCTCTCCAGCAAGTGTTGTCACTTGAGTTTTTCATCTTGGCCATTCTGATGGGTGTAAGGTGAAATCTCAGATTTTTTTTTTAATGAATTGAAGGCCTTTCTAGTCTTCATAGCAAGTTCTGGACCAGGCAAGGCTACATAGTAAAATTTTATCTCAACACATACACACACACACATCCCTGTACCTAGTGGTGTCATTCTGCCTGCAGAATATGGCAAGCTTAATTTGTACCCCGGTTCATAAATGAGTTCAACACTATTCATTATAACGTGTTGATTATAAATGTACTGTCTTCAAATGACCTGTAACACACTTTCATTAACAGTTTATAAGAGTGTGGTTGCCTTAGGCAGTTCAAATACCTGACAAAAGCAACTTAGAAAGGAGGGGTTTATGCTGGCTCACAGTTTGAAGATATACTCCAACATGGCAAGAAAATCGTGGGAGCAGAAACATGGAGGCTGCTAATTGTGTTGTGAGGAAGGAGAGAGCAGTGAGTGCTGGTGCTCAGATTGTTTTTCTTTTCTTTTCTTTTCTTTTCTTTCTTTTCTTTTCTTTTCTTTTCTTTTTGTTTCTTTTCTTTCATTTAGTCCAGGAACTCAGCCCACAAAAGGGGGCTGCCCACTGGTAGGGTAAGTATTCTTTCTTCATCCAGATAATTCAGACCTAATCCAGATAATCCCTACAGAAATTTGCTTCCATAGTGATTCTAAAACTCATCAGACAATTAAGACTCACTATCCTAGTGAAAGCTCCACTTTGCAGCCATTCATACAGAGCTCCAGCTGGTGCCTGGGAAAAGAACTTGTGGGAGATTGAGAAAAGGGCTCCAGAAAATTAAAGGCTCTGTGCATTCTCTGTTGGCTCTGAGCATGTGCACAATAACGGCAGTGCTGTTCTCAGGCATTGCCTACAAGACAGCCTCTCCCCACGCGATGCAACTCAGTAATGAAGGGTATTTCTCAGTAGATTTGTTATATTAAAAAGGCACTGTCTACTATGCTAATCAACTGTGTTGTACTAGAACTCCATGTCGATTAATTAAATGTATTACTTGCCAAAAGAACCTGATGTAGATGCAATAATCCCCTCCGTCAACCAGGAACATATATGTCCTCATAATAATGGAAGCATGTAAATTACAGGGCATCTTTTCACACAGAAACAAATGCCTTTTTGATTGTTAGTTACTATGACTTTAAACAGGACCAAATTGAATGTCCTTGTCACAGTTGAGTCAAACACTTCTGCAAATAAAAGCATCATGATACATCTGTATCTTGGGGTCTAGAGGCACTTTAAATGACTGCCACTGGTGTGAATATAAGCTTTATATTTCAGTTCTAGCTTTGGGTTGTGGAAATGAATCTGTCTCTTGCCCTCATATTCCCTTAAAAACACAAAGTGAATGTTCTAATGAAATCTTGGTGCACCAACATCCAGCACTCATATCTAGGGCAGACACTCATGATATGAATTTAATAAGCCGTAGAAGCCAGAACAAAGGTCAGTAGTCATTCCATTTTTGTCTCTTCTTGGCCTCCTTTAGAGCCTAAAGTTGACTGGTGATGATTGTTCTCAGTAATAACCCCGACTGCGCCCTTGTGGTGAAGAAGCAGAGACCTCAGAGGAGTTGTTGGGCAGGGAAATGCTGCACTCTCAGCTTCCCAGCACCACTTGCAACGTGCAAGCGATTGCACAAGTGCATTGGTCTAAGAATCGTGCGAGGAGGTACATGTGAGGAACTCGGAACTACCAAGCGCACCATGCTTTACAGGTATCGTTTTCTAAAGCCCTCTCCCCCTTACCCTCTTCAGGGGTGCTGTGACCTACATGATTGCCAGATCTCCCAGGTATAGTATCCTGGAGTCAAATGTCCATTCATGATATATTTTCTGCAAGACACCCTTCACCCTAACACTGCACCTGTAAACTTTCTCGTGTTTCCAGAGTCCTCATCTCTGGGAAATTGTTTTCTTAATCACTTCCAGAATATAACTGGCACCACACACTTATGGTGAGAGGGAGTATGCATGCTTCCAAAAATGTAGAGAGAACTACCTTCATTTACCAACCCTTTTTTTTGATGTAGGGAAAGCATCTTAAGTCCTAGGCATCCCTTTGATGAAATATAGGTAATAGTAACTATGGCTATTGGAACCAGTTTGTGTGTGTGTGTGTGTGTGTGTGTGTGTGTGTGTGTGTGTGTGTAGGGGTATGGGTCAGGGCAAGTTATGTGAGTCTCAGGGTTGTGTTACAGGCCTCTAAGGTTCAGTCTCTTTTCAGGATCTAGCTTGGCATTCCCTTGGTAGAATGTCTTCTTGACAGAGAGGAGACACTGGTTTTGAGGAACTCACCACTGTCTGTGAAGGGCTAGAGCAGGAAGTTCTGGCCTGCTAATCATAGGCAGACATAGCTGCAGTCAGCAAGAGAACATAGGAGTGGAAGAGAAAGAGGAATTGGTCAGGATTTCTAGCTGTTTCCACTTATCTGCTGTGCTTGTGTTACTAAATGCTATTGAGGGCAAGTCAGTCTTGAAGACAAACAGGCCATGATGCTGTAATTTGAAATGGTTCATCCTGTTGCAGCCCTGGTGTGGAAGGAAACAAAACAAAACAAAACAAAACAAAACAAAACAAAACAAAACAAA
>NW_026588752.1:1812931-1820873 GCF_907164565.1 Psammomys obesus | reverse complement strand
AAACAAAACAAAACAAAACAAAACAAAACAAAACAAAACAAAACAAAACAAAACAAAACAAAACAGCATTGATAACCAGTTGAACTCTTTTCTTAGGTGTTTATTTCCAGATAACTACTATATACTAACTGTACAGGAGGACTAGGAAAATAATTGAATAATTTTGTTCAACTTTTTCTTATTTGGGGGAGTGACAGAGATTCAAAAGAGGAAGATGCAAGCTCCCAAGCAGAAATACAAGGATGGCAGCCCTCATTGCTCTACAGCAGAAAATCTGGTCCAGGAACCTAGTAAGGTGGGGACCTAACTGAGGATGTTCTTGCTGTGGACCCTGTCTGATCCAGCATAGTCCACTCTGCTTTGATCCCTGTGTCATCTCCCTAACCAGGAAGGGCTGTTTTTAAGGTGGCTATATTAAAAAGGAGGCGGGCACTTAGGGTTGGCCTCTCTGAGAACAGAACGACCACCCAACCAAAAAGAAAACAAAGCAGATCTGAGTGTGCAGGTTTAATGCAGAAAGCGAGCCATCTGTGCACGCTCCTTTTAGTTCATTTGCTTCATTGGCAAGTGTCAAACAGTGTCGTAAAGATCCAGAGGAATTATGGAAATGGGTATTAACATTAAAATCGGAGGACAATTAGAACATTTCGCTGCATAATTGTTTGGCAGAGACTGTGAGCAAGCAAGAAGTTTCCAGGGCTGTGATTTATTAGACGCAGGTTGTCTGATTCTTTCCAATCTCTGGGGCCAGGAACACATGAGGGGAGGGGATTGCTCTGGAGATGTCAATATCATTGAACCATTGCTAGAAACTCAGGCCATCTTTGATTCTTGGCAACTCCTCTTTGAGCTACTGGATCAGCACTTCCAGCAAAGCCAACATGGAGCACCATCCAGGCAAAAGGGGTGTGCTGAGAAGCGGAGAGACCTCTGTGCCATGGTTGCCTATGTCTTTGTCAAAGAAAGTGTACCATGTTTGCTTGTAATTAGCACTCCGACAGACGTCAGAGAAAGCGGCTAATCACTGACATGGCCCACAGTGCTTTGTAAGTAAACACCATATTGCAATAGACATGCAATTAATTATACAACACTCCAATTAAACATGTTCAAAATGGAAGAGGGGGTTGGGGAGAAGGTATCAGAACTGTACTGGCCAAACACATCCTACCCTGTTTTTTCAACCTCAAAGAAACAATAAATGAGTCAACTCTGAAATATCACCAAGACACTTCCAGGCATCTCTTGGCACCAAGCACACAGCCATGTGTGTTTCTGGGAAGTTGTAAGGTGCTGGACACAAAGCTTCTAGAGATGCCAGGAGTGTCTTGGCTAGGAGCATGGATAGTTGGAAGTCCTGCTCCCATTTCTTTTCCCTCTTTTTTTTTTGTTACAGTTTGTTCACTTTGTATCCCAGCTGTAGCCCTTTCCCTCCTCCTTTCTCAGTCACACACCCTCCCTCCCCCTTCTTCTCCTATGCCCCTCCCCCAGTCCAATGATAGAGGAGGTTCTCTTTCCCTTCCATCTGAGTCTATCAGGTCTGATCAGGACTGGATTCTTTGTCTTCCTCTGTGGACTGGTAAGGCTGCTCCCCCTTCAGGGGAAGGTGATCAAAGAGCCCTGCTCCCATTTCTTTCCCAGCCCAACATTCCTTGCCCAGGAATTGCAGAATTTAGCTGTTCCTTGCTCACATCTATACCCACACATGGAAGATGACTAGGGAAGGGGTAGACCTTGAATAGCACACACAAGACCCTCAGTTCTGTTCCCAATTTCCAGGAACACCTTCTTAAACTGTTTAAAAGTCTGTGCATGTCATCCACCACAGTAATTCTAACCAGTGCCCAAATGACATGACTATATTGTCAGCCTACTTCTTCCCTCATGGGTAAGGTTACAGTTTGAATAAGGACTGCTCCCAACAGGCTTCTGTATTTAATCTTGGACTTCAGCTAGAAATTTGAAAATTTCAGAACCTGGTTAGCAGACGTGGGTTTCTGTGGACAGGCCTTGCATATATTATTTTTGGTTCTGACCTATGTTCTCTGCTTCTTCATCTGCAGAGACATGAAAGAGCACCGTGTAATCTTTGTCCACCATTTCCTAAGCCAATGCAGCCACCACAGACCCTGGCCATGGTAGACTGTATTCCATGAAACTATGAGCCCAACAAAATCTTTCTTCTTTGAAGTCACTTCTGTCATGTATTTTTGTCACAATGCTGGACATACATAAGTAAGTAAGTAAGTAAGTAAGTAAGTAAGTAAATAAATAAATAAATAAATAAATAGATAAATAAATAAATAAATAAATCCAACCCAATAGGGAAGCCTCGGTGATGCAATTAACTTTTAGAAAGCTCCCCAGACTGAGGCTAGGCTTGCCAGGATCTCTGTCTCACTTGTTTCTTTGCCTGTTAGCTTGACCTTCCTTCCTTCACTGTTTGTCCTTATACTCTCACAATGTAAACCACTAACTAGAAATAAAGAGCTTTCTTTCTGAAGAACCTGATCAAAAATGATAGTATCTTCTTAAACTTGAGGTTTGAATTAAGTATAGTATGCTTTTGTATTATGTGTGTGGGTGCTTTTTTTTTTTCAATTAAAGAGAACATATAAAAAAATTAGTGAGTATTTTGCTATCAGGATACATCTTCTGCATCTGCAATGAAAAGAAGGTTTGAGAGAAGAAATGCCTTGAAAGAATAAGGGAAGGGTCAGAGAAAAACCACAACAAAGTATGACAGCAATGAAAATAAATTTGGGACATAGCAACATGGCAGGTCATGATAGTGTTCATTGAATACTTACTTGAACAGACACAGAAAATAGGTGCCAGCAATGTCACCTTATGCTAGGAATGGTGGTGCAAGTTTGTCCTTTATCCCAGCTGGAAGAAGAATCTCAAGTCCAAGACCCACCAAAGCTATGTAGTGACTACAAGGCCATCTTGGGTAGCTTGGTGAGACCCCATCTTAGAATAAAGAGCACAGAGGTGGTAGAGACAGCTCAGGGGGTTAAGTGGCCACTGCTCAAGTCTGAGGAACTGAGTCCAGATCCCCAGCATTACAGAAATCCTGCGCATGGCTTCACACACACATAACACCATGCTCTCATGGATAAAAATAGGAGTATTGTTGGGGTTTTCTTTCTAGACAGTAAGCCAAAACGGTAAGCTCCAGATTAAGTGAGACCCTGTTTCAGTGGATTACAACAGAAACTGATAGAGTAGGGCTTTCCATGCTTCCCTTGTCCTCCTCACATGTGTGCATTGATGTATGCACCTTTAAATATATATATATGTACTTACAGCACACACACACACACACACACACACGCACACATCAATGGAAAGATTTGGAAATGGCTCAGGTTAGCTCAGTTGAAGACTATTTGCCTAGTATAGTTGAAGACTATTTGCCTAGGCTCAAGAGTCATTATACCCTCAAAGAAAGTTAAAAAGAAATATGAAAGAGAAAGAGAAAAACCTTAAAAACTAAAATGATAATATTCCCGAACACCTGCTATGTGCCACATAGGACATACTGACACACTTGCAAGATGCACTACATTCATACAAAAATATTACAAAAAGTTTGATATTACCACTTTCCAAAAATTACAAACAAAAAGAAATAAACGCTTAGCTAGGTTAAGCCATTTTGCCAAAACGACTCAGCTAGCAACTAGTGGAAATGAGGCAAAAAGGAGCCCTGGAAGATTGATTAACAGGGGAATGACAAGATTAGACAGAGCCCAGGGAGGCAACATGAGAGGAGAGACAGTCTCACAGTTCTTAGTCCCAAAAGCAAGAAAGGAGACCCCACGGAGGAGAGAAGTATTTCACAGTGTAATATCCAAACTGGCATGCATCACTGATAAGCCAGAGACATTGGCGAAGCTTGTCTGCTTTGCTTTCTGTGCTGAAGTCTTGTGGCTTCTACTGGGAAAGCTAATAACATAACAAATGAAACTATTGTTCAGTTTCATTAAAAATAAATCTGATAAGATGGGCAGAATTGAATTAACCGATCTCAATAGAGTTCTCGTTATTGGAGCAAACAGAATATTCTCTCTAATAGAATAAGTCCTGGTTCATTTTGGCCAGCCTGTTGAGCTCCTTGCTATAGATTTGGTTTCCAGCCTTTGGCTCTGGGCATGCACACACTAATGTTACTATCTGCAGGTCAGCATAATGGATCAGCATGAGAGATCTGGCCAGAGGACTGAATGGATCAGCATGACAGATGTAGGGGCCTCTGTTACCCTTGGCAGAAAAAAGCTGTCCTCCCCTCCAAGGAAGTCAGATTTAGGACCCTAGAGCTTGCAAAGGGGAGAAATAGCCCTTGTTCCAAAGAGGGTGAGGTTGGGCTAGAGTTCTATGATGGTCTGTTCTTGGAGACAGGGATAGCAAACAACATTCAGCATGCCTGCTTGTTTTGGCTAGCTTTGAGTGAAATGAATGCCAGCAATATTTCTATTCCTTTGCACTGGCTGGAGTTCAAGAACTCAAGACTAGATAGCAAAGGGATCAGATATTTTTGGAGACATACACACACACAAACATACACACACACACACTTACACATATATAAATAAATAATGAACAAACGAATGAATGACTAAATAAATAAATAAGACTTAAAAGATGTACATAGAACAGAAAGCACAATGCAAGCTGGGGCTATGGTTCAGTTGATGGAAGACTTGCCTGACATGTAGCACGCCTTGGTTACAGACCGAGCCACTCCAGTAAGCAGACACAAGTGGTGACTACTTATAATTCCAGGTCTAGGAAGCAGAGGCAGGAGGAGTAGAACTTCAACCTTATCCTCAACCACATAGCCCATTTGAAGGTAGCCTGGGCTAAATAAGGTGGATCTCAAAATTAATTAATTAATTAATTAATTAGCCAATTAATTAATTAATTAAGAAAGGAAGAAAAGAAAGAACAACAGAAAAGGACAGACCCTCAGCACGAAGGGCACTGCCTGCTCTTACAGAGGACCATACACCAGTTCCCAGAAATCACACAGTGGCTCACAAACCACATATTGTCATGACGGCAAACATTAACACATGTAATTTAAAGCAAAATGATTTAGAAAGTGTATTTCCAGTGATGTGGCTAAATCACTTTCAAGGTAGGCTGAAAATGCTTACATCAAGTCAAGAATATAAATATGTGTGTTTTTATTTTGTATTATCCAAATGAGTTGGATTTGTGTATGTCCTTAAGAAGAGGAAACCTAGTAAAAATAACCATGAAGGAAGTAAAACTTGGTGTTGTGTCTCAGATGGAGATGATTAAATCTGCTCTTCCAACACCTCCTGGAGATTCCCTTGCTGAGAGACCCTGTCACTCTCTGCTGACACCGAGACCCAGGTGTGGTGCTGGCTATGGCCTGAGACTCTGCACTTGGAATTTCTGATGTTAAACTAAATCACTGAAATCAGTTTAACCTGGCCTTGCACCCTTGCCTCCTCCAAGGTGATGGCCATGGTCAGGTGATATCACATCTCTGAGCCCCAGTTTCATCATCTGGTGAAGTGAAGTTCCCAGCAGGTCCTGGGGCAGAGAAGCTGCAATCATAAGAGGAAAGAAGGCACTCAGTGTGCCTGACTGTGTGCCAGTAGGTAGCAGGAACTTTCACGCACGCACACACACACACACTTCTAGGCACTGAGAACACAGTAATGAAGAATGGAGGTCAGGTCTCTACCCTGGTAGTGTTTATGACTCATTAACTGGTATGTTCCTTGTGTTTTCTCATAGCACACACAAAGAAAAACTTCACACAGAATGGTAAGAAAACCTCTACTCTTATACCAGCTAAGCATCAATTTTTACCATCAACTTTACCACAATTTTTATTTTCCTGTTTGAATCTGGTAAGGTTTCTGTTTGTGACTTGTTAGACATTCATTGTACTTGGGCTGCCTGGGGGCCCTGGTTGTGGAATGATTTGATCTCCCAAAATCTCTTCATGACATCATTAGGGTTTAGACATACCCCCGTGAGGAACTTCTCAGCATTACCACTGGATGTTCCAGTAAACCAGCATTTCAATTTTTATAATTTAGTCTTAAGCAGCTGAAACTCTGTACTATCTTCTAAACGATTAAAAAGAAAATAAAGAATTCTTAAACAGTGGGCTCTATCAGATAAAAAAAAAAAAAAAAAAAAAAAAAAAAAAAACACCATCCATGACTGTGTAGGCATCACCCAAACACTGAGCCTAACCCCTTACTGCCTGGCCAGAGATTAGCTTCTTCTGTATGTGAAATCTCAGTAAAGAAATGAAATCTGGTTAAAGTGGAGTACTGTGTATATGAGTCATGGAGACAGAAGACTTACTTAATTGCAGTTGTCTTTCCTTGTTTGGGTGCCTCTGTCCCAGGCTTTATAAGTCAAATGTTTGCTGTTTATGGTGGCTCAGTCTGTATTGCCAACACTTGGAGATAAGAGGATCTCATATTCTAAACAAGCCTGGGCTACATATGAGACCATATCTCCAAAATACCAAAGAATCAAGGATGTATTTCAATGGTAAAGCACTTGCCTAATATTCATGAGGCCTTGTATTTCATCTCTAGCAACACACACACACACACACACACACACACACACAGAAAGACAGACAGACACACACACACACCCTAAAATACATACAGACAGTTCATGACCCATGTATGGAATTGGGAATAAACATATTCATGATGCTAAGATTGTGATGATGCTATGAGAACAAAGAAACCTACTGTTGACTGTGTTAGAGAGAGCCAGGGTCAAATGAAGAAGTACACACACCTCTGTGCTAGTGCAAGTTTACTAGCACTGTCTTAATTTGATTTTCTGATGCTATGATAAACACCATGACCCAAAGCAACTTGAGAAAGAAAGGGTTTCCTTCACTTCATCGATTATTGTCCGTCTTTAACAGAAGCCAGGCTAGGTTCTCAAGGCGGGAAACTCAAGGTAGAAAGTTAAGCAGAAGATATGACTTCCTCCTCTTGAGTGGCTCAGCCTGCTTTCTTTTACATCCTAGGAGCATCTACTCAGGGGTAGCACCACTCACAATGAGCTGTGCCCTTCCATGTCAACCTCAGTCAATAAACTGCCACACGCATTTACCTACGGGCTCTTCCTCCAGAGACACTTCTTCTAGTGATATTTCCTCCTCTCAGATAAGTGTAGCACAGGGGTTCTGTTCTCAGCCTTCCTAATGCTCTGGCACTTTAATGCTGTTTCTCATGTTGTGGTGACCCTCCAACCATAAAATTATTTTGTTATTTCATACCTGTAATTTTGTTACTGTTATGAATCATAATGTAAATATCTGATATGCTGGATACCTGACATGTGACCCCAAAAGAGTTGTGACCTACAGATTGAGAACCACTGCTCTACACATTTCAAATTGGCAAGAAACTATCCTGAACACCAATTTTTACAAGGAAAGTGCTACTTTATTTTGTTTTGTTTGTTTTGTGTTTTTAACTTTCTTTCCTATCACAGATGGTAAAATTGATTCACAAAACAGGTACACAAAATGTACCTGTTGTTCTAGAAAGTGTTGCTAATCAGGGACGGGAGATATGGCTCAGTGGGTAGGAACACCTGCTGCACAAAGACAAGGATGTGAGTTTGAACCCCTAGCATCCACAAGAAAAGCCAGGCATAGCTGTATGTATATCAGTAATCTCCACTACTGTGGCAGGCAAAAAGAGGAAGAGTGCTGGGGCTGCTGATTTTCATCCTAGCAGCAGGATTCTGTCTCGCAGAAATAAGGCAGTGAGTGATAGGGCGGGAAACTCTCAGTCCTCTTCTGCAACTAGCATGTTGCATGCATAGGCATGCATGCTCACATTTATACAAACATAAACAGCACACATACACACACACACACACACACACACACACACACACACACACACACACA
>NW_026588752.1:1801257-1812921 GCF_907164565.1 Psammomys obesus | reverse complement strand
CACACACACACACACACACACACACACACACACACACACACACACACGAAAGTGCTACTAATCAGAGAAAAGGCAAACCACAGTGACTTGAATGGGTGTACTCATTTCCATTGCTTAAGAGTCAGTGTTGGCTACTTTCAGGACCATGGACAGGTAATTAGGCTCCACAGATTGGAATACGCCCCACAAGTAAAGAAATTGGTTTGCTGAATAATAAATGTCCCTTTCACCTGTGATGATGAGCAATTTGTTTGTTTCAGTTTACAGGATGCAATTTAAAGCTTTAAGCAAAGCTTTCATTAATTCATCGTTCTTAAAATGTTCAGTAATTCAGACCTGGTGTTATCATTATTCATCAAGAGGTATCCTCTACTTCAAAATGTAAGTTAGCTCAGCATACACAAGTAGTGACATTTTTCAGTCGAGATATCACTCTCTATAGTCAAGAAAAATGCCTAGATTTTGTAAGGCTTGATAAATGTGATCAGATCTGGAAGGAAGCAGAATGGACTTCCTCACATCTACACTAGAGCCCAGCTTGAAACCATTCCTTTACTAATCTATATCTTTTCTGGCTTGGGATGAAGTTTCAGGCTTTCTCTCTAAGTCTTTAGTAAATAGTAAATTGGTCAGTGGCTTCTAGAAGCAAACCGTTGACTCTCATGCTCCTGTTTTGTCCTAAGTGCACAGCTATTGTCTTCTCACATGCATCTTTCAGTTTTTAGAATGTGGCTTTCAAAGTTGCTGGAAATAATCACTGTATTCTTCTCACATGGAGAACTTAAAAGCAGAAAAAAACTGCTCTCTCAGCTCACTTCTAAATCTGAGCAAACCCAACTGCTGTTAGGTATGCTTTGTCTCCTGCCAAGATGCAGCACCACTTTGAATAGAATAAACAAGGAGGGGAAAGAGTGTTCAAGCCGCTTGCTGCAGCTGAAGCCTCGCTGAGCTTGTGGAATTCATAAGGTATTGTAAAGTAGCTTTTGGCATGTGTCGTTTTCAGAAATGTGTACTCCCTGTCATAGTTTCCTTCTCATGCCTTGTGTAAAGCACACCCTGCCTATTTCTTCAACAAGAAATGTGTCTTCCTTGTAAGGCGTGGCAGACAAACTAGAAAGCACTTGCCATATTGCTTAATTGCTATGTACAAGTGTTGTTGAGCACCTCAGAGTGTAGTTTGCGACTGTGAAAGTATCAAGTAGAAAGATAGTGTACTAAGAAAGAAGAAAAATTACATCCACCACACTCCATCAAAGATGCATTAAATATTTTTCACCTTCATAAGATATAATTGCGTGCAATTTTTCCATTGATTGATTAGGAGGAGAAGTACTCATTTCACTAAATGCAAACATCTTTTTTTCAGTTGCTTAAGGATAAAACCAGACATGTATGATGTTGCCAGTGTGTAAGAGCACTGAATGGGAGCCCAGAGGACCTGAGTCCATCCCCCTACTAATAGTTCTGAAACAAAGGTTGAGTTACAGATTCTCCGGGTCTATGTCTAATTAAGATGGTTAGGAATGATCTCTTTAGGTCTGGGGTACGTTTGTTTGTCAAAGAGAACATGCATTGATTCAGTCATTCAATAGATATGTTTATCTATCTATCTATCTATCTATCTATCTATCTATCCATCTATCTATGATTTGTATATATATGCATGTACACATACTTATTGCATTTCTACAATGTGCTAGCATTGAACAAAACAGGTAGCATTCCCACAGCCATGTAGTTTTTGTTCACATAGAGAATACAGCCAATGAATGAGTCAAAATAATTGAACCAAATAGCTGCAGGTAGGAGAAACTGTCAGAAAGGATCACAGTAACACCGTGTCACAAAGATAGATCACCAAGCAGGGTAGAGTTTGGCTGTTCATTAAGTCTATGGTAGCCAGTTGGTAAGAGACATAAATTTTAATAGGGATGGAAGTGCCTCCCACCAGCTTTTGTAGAATTTTGTGAAGAAATTTGCTATATAACAGATAAGAAAACAAACTGTTTTTATTGTAATTTACTTCCCTATTCTCCTTTGTACCTTGAGCACTAACTACTCTCAAATAGTGAAAATGTATTCATTATATATGGGTTTCACTTCAGGAATGTAAGAAAGGAGTTAGAAATTATTTTTAATGGAAGGGGCATTGGGTCTGACAGGAGACAGAAGCACACTGATCTAGGATTTCTGTGACCAGAGCCATATTGCAGTTGGCAGTGGTGTGTCACGATCTGGTTTTAGGATTAAAATGATAAATTTGGACCAGTGGGAAGACTCAGTGGGTAAAGGCTCTTGATGAATCCTAAGACTGTTATGATGAAAGGAGAGACCTGAGTCTTGTACATCTTCTGACTTCCATGCTTGTACCGTGTGTGTGTGTGTGTGTGTGTGTGTGTGTGTGAGAGAGAGAGAGAGAGAGAGAGAGAGAGAGAGAGAGAATGAGTGTTTTCTTCTCTCCTTCTCCTTATAAGAACGTTGATCACTTCCCAAGGGCCCTAGTCTCACCATCTGATACACCTCCAATAGCTTCCATATGCCTAGAAGTTTAGACATCATCTGTTGCTTCATTTCTGTCGTTTTGATAAAACACTTAGACACAAAGCAACTTGGGGGAGAAAGGGCTTATTTTGCTTGTAATTCCAGGTTATAGTCCAACATAGCAGGGAAGTCAAAGCAGAATCTGCAGATACCTAGTCCTACCGCCTTTGTAGGCCAAGAGCATGGAAAATGAATGCATGCATGCCCACTTACTGCTTCCTTCATTTCTTATGCAGCCCAGGCTCCTCTGACTAGGAATGATGCTACACACTGTGTTGGTATGCTATTACACATCAATTAATTTAATTAATACAGTCTCCCCACTTACTCCCCCAGGCCAACCCATGATAGATAATCCTTCATTGAGACCCTCTTCCCAGGTGATTTTAGGTAGTATCAAACTGACAATTAAAACTAATCATTACATTCTTCATTCAAAGATTAGAGTTTTAACACATGGATTATTTTGGGACATAGACATCACGCCTACCATCAAGTGAGGTATCAAAACTCACAGAAACATCCTGTATCATTTGTGTGATGGATACTCACACAGGTTTCCAGAAACACCCATTTATATGGAAAGCAATGGCAACCCTACTGTTTGCAGAATAATCATAGATTTTAACTAATTAGACTGGACCTTTACACAAGGTGGCTGGTCCATAAGTCTAAAGCAACAGGGATTGACCAGAATTGTTCCTGGGAATTTTCAAAAGTAACTGCGAAAGGAATTGACCTATTCCAAGGATTGTCAGGATCAGTAGCAAGCATGAACCATATTGCTCTGCTAACTGAGAAAAGCTTTTTGGAGGGAAAGACTAGTGGTGACATACAGAGCACTGTTCACTAATATGTTGGTCATCTACCCCATGACATTTTCCCCAGTATGCTAGATACCATGCCACAGACTTAACAGACAATTGGAAGCCATTCACTATATAATGGCAGATGTTCTTAGCTTTAGGAGTGAGCCAAGAGCAATTATATTGTTGGTTATGGGATCTTTTAAGCCAGTGTCTTAGTATGTAACAATGGTCCTATTATTTCTACCTCCTCATATACTTTTCTTAGTTGAGAGCAGTTCTTATGTTTCCAAGACTGGCCTCAAATTTAGCTGATCATGCCCTTGAACTTCTGATACTCCCATCTCTTCCTCCAAAATGCTAAGATTACAGATGTGCGTTACCACACAGTTTACAGCTTATGGAAATCGAACCCAGGACTTCATGCATATTAAGCAGGTATGCTACCTACTAAGGTACATTCCTAGTCTTGCTTCAGCTGACTATCTGCACTGATAGATAGGAACCACCATAACCAGACTGAGAGCATTTAGTATCTGCTTTTGATCTTCCTGTGAGTGAATGCAACAACTACTGTGGAGAGGGATTCTGCCCACAGTGTGCTTCGAAAGGTCGCTCCTCTACCTCCACCAAAATAATGTCCAGAGTGTGACTGACACAACCAGTGATTACTATCTTATATGGAAAAAAGAGAGTTTGCAAATGTGAGTAAGTTAATAATATTTAGATGAGAGAGATTATACATAAGGGCCTCATGTATGGCAGCAGTCCTTGAAAGAGAGAAATGGGAGCTATGTAGTCATGGATAAAAGGATTTGGAACTGCTACTCTGTTGGCTTTGAAGATAGTGAATTGGTCACAAGCCAAAGAATGCAGGCATTACATAAAGGCTATAAATGTCAAGAGAATGGATTCTTCTCTAGAGCTTGTACAAGGGGCTCAGCACCAACAACACCTTGAATTTCGACTGATTGCAACAAGAGTAAAACAAAAACAGGAAACACATACTCTCCTGCCCCAATATCATGCACACCTGTATCTTTATAAACTAGTAAAACAATATAATTGCCCTTTAGAGAGAAATAAGCAGAAATAAGAGCTGTAGGGAATAAAAGCCCCCATTCCCAGGCGTTCTGCAGAGCTTCGCTGTTCAACTACATTTCAGTGTCCTTCGATAAACTCATTTTCATTGTACATTTTTTTTTTCACTTGAGCTTCCGACTCTTCCTAACACTGGATTCCTGATAACATAGTCAATGTGCAGGGTCCAGGAGAGGGGACTCAGGGGTACATCAATGACCTTTGGGCAGTTTATTTTATCTTGATGATGCTTACCGTGTCCAGACAGCTCCAGGAAATGTGCTTTCCAGTCAGAACTGTTCTTGGCAACAGTGAGGCTGCTTTGAGTGGTACAGATTGAATAAGCAATTCTACATCCCCACTGCCATGACATGGGTGAGGTAGTTCAAGATCCTAAATTACTGTAATGTAAAATATTGATTATGAACCTCAAAATGCCTAGAGTCAGGTAAAAAAACGAGTCTCAGTGTAAGAGGCTATCTGTGTAGGGCTGATCAAGGAAAGGAGACCCACTGTAACTGTGGATGGTACTGTTCCATGGGTTGGGGTCCTGGGTTGGACAAAAATAGAGAAAAGTTGCCTAGAACCAGAATTTGTCTTCCTTTGCTCCACTATGTGAAGGAAAAGAAAGAGACAAGTGGAAGATTAATAGTCAACAGCCAGCTATGAGGTGCTGTGGAGGAAAGAGGAGAGTAAGTGATTTAAAAAGAGAAAATTCCAACTGCAGTTTCCCCTCCCTCTTTTTTCCAGCCCTCCCCACCCATTCCTCCTCTGTTTGCTTCCAGAAAAGCTTTAAAACTTTCCATCACCTTCCCCTAGTTTCCCAGCCCTCGGGGTGGTAGACTTTCACAGATAGCCACAGTTCTTTTTGCCTTTCTAGTTCTTCACTTAGTCATTCCTTGTGTAAGTGTCTGTTGAGGTAACTGGCCCTGATGTCAAGTGTCAAAGGATAAACGGAAGCCTCAGAGAAGGAGGATGGCTGAAGCCAGCATTTCTAGGAGCCCTGGCAGCTAGCTTCCACCACTAAAACTTCTGTTTGATCACACTGTGTTCAGAAGTACTCTTTCATACCAACAATCTCTTTTCATGACGCAGCAGAAAATAATGATGATTGGGCCATTCAGTGGCTCAGCTTGTGAGGTTGCCTGGTGTCAAAGCTGCTGACCGGGGTTTGAGCCATAGGATCAGATGATGAAAGTGGAGAACAAACTCCTGAGAGTTGTCCTTCCATTAGAGCATGAGAGATGTGGCGTGTGCAATCCCTGGGCCCCACAAGTAAATAAATCTGGTAACATTTTTAAAGAAAATGACATCTATGCAGCATGTTGGATTAAATAGAAGCAGCTTTTTTTTTTTCTTTTTTTCTACAGGTGGCTTATTGCCCCTGTCATGAAGGCTATGTTTGCCCTAGATCTGCCCAGAAGTTCTAATCCCAGTTCACAGGAGGGTGATCCTGCAGGCCACATCTTCCTTGATGAGATCTCAGGGTGGTCAGCCTTCTGTGAGATCTCAGCGTGGTCAGCCTTCTCTGACACCCCTCTCTATCCTCCCTTATGTGTGCGTGCACATGAGTGTGCATGCATGTGCGTGCACGTTGTTTGCTTGTATACATTGTATGTATTTCCGTCTGGTGTGGCTGGAGGCATGTACATGCCACAGAGCCTGTGTGGAGGACTCCTTCCTCCACGCGAGTTCTGTGGATTGAACTCAGGCAGTCGGGCTTGGTGGCAAGCATTTTTACCAGCTGAGCCATATGGCTGGCCCTGGGTTGTGACCAAATAGTTTTTTGTTGTTGTTGTTGTTGTTGTTTGTTTGTTTGTTTTTGTATTATATAGATCCTGTTTCAATATCAGAAAAGAAAAAAAAGCATTTAAAAAGACTGTAATGTCAGGTCTTGAATTTAGAAAAAGAATAGAAGGCAGACCCTTGTAAAAACAAAGACATAGTGCCTGTTATCTACACACTACATAAGGGGGAAAAAAGGTTACTGTGTAAAATAAAGCTACTGTAGTAAGGACAGTGATGTTGAAAATATTCGCAAGTTACTTAGGAAGGAAATTCACTGGGGTTCAGTGGGTAAGAGTGCCTGCTTGCTATGCAAGCAGGAGGGTCTGCTGTAGAATCCCAGAGCATATGTTGAAGTTGGGTGTGGAGACAAGGGCATTGCTGGGGCTTCTTGGATGCCAGCCCAGCTCCAAGCTCAGGGAGAGGCCCTGTCTCAAAGAAATAGGACAGAGAATGACAGAGCAGGACATCCTGGGTAACCTGTGGCCCTCCCTTCTCTTTGTTATTGTTACGTTTTATTTTGAGAGAGACAGCCAGGCTGTCCTTGAACTCCTGGTCTTCCTTTCTCTGACATCAAATACCTGTGCCACCACACCTACTTTCTCCTCTTTATTCAGTCTGGGACCCCAGCCTGGGAAAGGGTGCCTCCCACATTCAGGGTGGGTGTTCCCCCCCTCAGTTAACCTTCTCTGTAAACTGACTCAGAGACACTTCTGCAGAGAAATTCTAAATTCTGACAAGTTGAGGAGGAAGATGAACCAGGAAAGAACGCTAACAAAGATACCAGATAAACGAAATTGGCCTTGAGAACCATCATCCCAGGACCCCATCAGGTTAACTAGCCAGGTTTACTGTCGCTTGGGCGGAGCTTAAGCTCTGCATGCTAATGGAAATCCATTCCCTGCGTTAAATGGAAGGGAAGGTAAAGGGGGAGAGTATCAAGCTCCACCAATTGCAGCCACAGTCATTTTATTTTCTTCAGAGAAGAAGCCTGGGAAATTGGATTTTGAGTGTTGAGGACACAGTTCAAAAGTTCCCAAACCCGGCATGCCCACTTTGCTGGGGAAGAATAATGGGGTCGGATCGCCGCGACTGCTGGAGAAGTCGCACTCTATTGAATTGCATCAACTTTAGACAACTGGATTTCAACTGTGACTGCAAAGCAGAACGCAGCAAATCTCGGGCCTGGCGAACTTTCTAGCCTCGCGGATCCTGACATATTCTCTCAGAAGCCCTTTACACCAAAGGCCTCCATCTCACCCTGCCTCCTTGCAAAAAAATCGGATTTTAATACCAGTACAGGCTCAGGGGCTTGTATTTTCAGCCCACAGAACTGCAGCCGATGCGGCTGACACTCATTTCCAACAACAACAACAAAAAAAAGGGGGGGGGGTAAGAGAATAATCAGCAGGCAAGTGCTGTCTCTTGAAACTGAGTGTCAGCTGAGGAAAAGGGGATCTGGGGGGCCTCTGTAAATGGAGAAACTGCTTCTGAGTGAACGAAGCCAGATTCGGGGCACACTGCGTTTTTCTTTGCTCCTTCATTTGTTTACTTTGATTAAAATTCTCTTTAGTGTGTGGCAGGGGGGCAGGGAGGGAACGAACAAGGGACGGAAGGAGGAAGGGAGGGAAAGAGGAAGGGAAGGAGTTGGTTCTCTTCTTCCACTCTTCCACTATGTACATCCCTGGGATCAAGCTCAGATCATCAGGTTTGGCCACAAGCTTCTTTACCCACTGAGCTTTTTCACTGGTCTGTGTATTTTAATCTTTATTAATGGGGAATAAGCAAAGAATTTATTTGGGTTTTGCCTGCTCAAGCACCTGCAGGAAACACCTTCAGGAAGAATGATTCCTGTGCTCTTTAGGTTGCAAAACCAAACAAACTCAGACTCTCAGGTTGGTATTGGTTGTGGCCCCTTTGGAGTTGGTTTAGAAACTAGCTGGAAGAAAAAAATGGGTGGGGGATACTGGAGTGTTAGGATTTACTGTTAAGGTAGGTAAGAATGTAGTTTAGAAGGATGTTTCTATTCAGGACTTATACGAGGAAAATTGATCTCTTTCTCTCCAAGAAATACTCATGCACAGTAAATCCAACACCTAAGATGTGCTTCCACCAGTTTTCAACTGGAAAAAAAGCAGTATTTTTAACATCCCTGTGTGTATGCTACATACCCAAAGGCACTTTATCTAGTGACCAATATTTTCCCATCCCACCCACCTTAGGCAAACACCGTTTTACAATTTACTTCTGCAAGTTCAATTACTTTGGGGTCTCCATGTATGCTTGAGGTGAACAAATATTTCTGTGTCTTATCTCTTTCTGTGGCTTGTCATTTTGGTATGGTGCTCTCCAGATACATTTGTGCTATTATAAATGGGAAGATTTCCTTGTCCTTAAAACTGAACAATATTCCACTGTGTGTCATGTATGTGTGTATGTATATGTGTAACATGTGTTCTTCATCCTTTCATCCATGGATGGCTGCTTTTGCTGTTTCCATGCTTTGAGTACTGTGAGTGATGCTTCAGAGAATATCACTTTAAAACACCAATTTCAATTCTTTGGGTTCTATATCCACTATGGTTTGAATGTGTTCCCCAAAGGTCATGTCCGGAAACTTGATCCTCAGTAGAACAGTGCTGAGAAGTGCATTCTACTGAGGGGTGGTTAGTTGTGAGGACTTAACGTCCTGCTTTGTAATTCAGGCCGCCTTTGGGAAGAGATTAATGTTGTCATCTCGGGAGAAGGTTGGCTATAGCAAGAATGGACTTGCTACTCAGTCTTGTTCAGCTCCCTGTTGCTCTCTTTTTTGTTATGGAAAGAAGGTCCAGGTGTGGACCCCTCAACCATGGAGAAGGTCCTCCCTAGAATCAGACCCATCAGCCTTGGAGAAGGTCCTCCCCAGATGTAGACCCCTTAGCTTTAGAATCATCAGCAAACTATAAGAAATCAAACTCTGAGCTGAGGAAATAGATCTTTGGATAAATTACTTGCTCTGCAAGCATGGAGTGGGGTTCTGATTCCCAGCACCCAGGAAAAGCTGGACACAGCAGAACACATCCACTATTACAACAGTTCTGAAAAGAGATGGGAGGGAGACAGAGTTCTCCAGAAGCTTGCTAGTAGGCCGGCCTGGCATTCAGTGATGGAACAACCTTATTTCAAGGTGAAAAGTGAGGGGCAGTACCCAAGGATGCCTTGGCCCCCAGATACCCATTACGACACAAGTACGCTCATACATACATAAACACACACACACAGGTACTGCATTTCAAATTTTAAAAATGAAAGAGATTTCCATTTCTTATAATCCACACAATTTCAGGTTTTCTGACATAATGGCACAAAGCTGACCAAGGCTCTACCTAAAAGTGGAATCTTGTCTTTATTCTTTTTTTATTAATAATTAATTTGCTTATTCAATTTACATCTTGGTCATAGGCCCCTCCCCCCTCTCCTCCCAGTCTCACACTCCCTTCCACATTCCCCTCCCCTATTCCTGAGAATAGGAGAGAATAGGGGAGCCTCCCTACCCACATCCCAGGTCATCTACTCATATGAGGACTGACTTTGTCTTCTTCCCCTCTGGACTGGTAAGGGCAGTCCCATCAAGGGGAAGTGATCAAAACACAGGCAACATGGTCCATGTCAGAGATATCCCTGACTCCCCTTACTATTGGCCCCACATGAAGCCTAAGCTGCCCATAGCTACATGTATATATAGGACCTAGGTCCAGTCCATGCATGGTCCTTGGTTGGTGCTTTAGACTCCATAGGTCCCTCTGGACCCTGGATAGTTGGCTCTGTTGTTCTTCTTATGGAGCTCTTGTCACCTCTAGGTCCTTTTTTCCTTCCCCCCTCTTTTCCACTAGATTCCCTATGCATCACTCAATGTTTGGCTGTGAGTCTCAGCATCTGTTTCGAACCGTTGCTGGGTGGAGCATTACAGAGGACAACTCTGGTAGGGTCCTGTCTGCAAGCATATCAAAGTATTGTTAATAGTGATAGGGATTGGCTTTCTCCCATGGGGTGGGTCTTAGGGTTCGACAGTCCCTCAATCTCTGTTCTATCTTTGTCCCTGCAGGTCTTGTAGGAAGAATAAGTTTTAGATCGAGGTTTTTGTGGATAAGTTGATGTTCTCCTCTGTCTGCTAGGAGTCTTGTCAGTCTCCATGGCCCCAGCTACTAGGAGTCTTAGCTAGAGTCCCCATCATGTCCTCCTAGAGGCCTCTTCTGACTTAGGTCTGCAGCTGTCACAGAGGTGCCCCCACCCACCACTTCTCTTTTCTCTGCAGGCCTTCTGCCCTCCTGCCCCTGTTCTCCCCAGGTCTGCTCTCTACCCTTATTTCTCTGGGCTCTTCTTCCACCTTGTTCTCAATCTTCAACCACTAACTCTGTGTATTCTATTTCCTCTTCTGAGGGAGAGTTGCACATCCTTCGTTTTCCTAATATTTTTGGGAGACCCCACTACCAGAGTGCAAGAATGTACCAGAGTTCTCTTTTTGCCTATGGCTGTGTTGATACTTACTATTGCTTTGTTATCCATTTGTTTGTTTGGTTAATTATTTTGGACAGAGGTCCCACTTTATCACCCATGTTGACCTTTCCCTTTGCTCCCTTGTCTCAGTCTATCCTGTCCCAGTGCTGGCAGTATAGGTAAATGCTACTGTGTCTGCTTCATCAACTTCTTTTTCTGATGGCAGTTATTCCATACAGTGTCATGGCTTTCATGGCTCTGGTGAACATCTCCCCGGTGATTTGATGGTCTGACATCTGCATAGCCACTGTCCATTCCTGTTTGTTTTCTTTGAACACATCTAAACAGGTACTTTGGGACAGGACTTTTGTGTCTGCAGTTACCTTTCTGTGATTCTTAGCTTGCATCTGTGTTGACAGCTCCTTGAGGGCAACCATTACCCTTGCTCTGGTCGGCATATACACTGTTCCTGCAATATGTAATGCAGGCCTGACATGTAGCAAGGCACTATTAAATATAAACTGGGTAAGATAAGTCATCAGTCAAGCCAGCCTAAAGAGAGGGTGGAAGTCCACTCAGCCTGCAATCCCATGGAGCTAAGGAGGCAGCATAAACCTAAGCTGCAGTGTCTGAATATCCCCCTGGTCCCTCACATTATATACCACAGATTTGCTAAATGACTAAGAGGATGACAGCTTAGTGTCCAGCAAACAGAAAAACATATGGAGGAATGTAAACTCACCAGTGTGTCTCCTGATTCTGAAATAACCAACAGTTTCCACTTATTTTATCATTTTTTAAAAACTTTGAACTGCATTTACTTGTTTGAGGGTGTGCACGTGTTTAGAGGTCTCAAGATGACAAGGACCACATCCATTTAACCAATGAGACATCACATGACTTCTCCCTTTTAAAATTTTCTCTCTCTCGTGTGTGTGTGTGTGTGTGTGTGTGTGTGTGTGTGTGTGTGTGTGTG
>NW_026588752.1:1799312-1801247 GCF_907164565.1 Psammomys obesus | reverse complement strand
TGTGTGTGTGTGTGTGTGTGTGTGTGTGTGTGTGTGTGTGTGTGTGTATACTTGCAGGTGTTCATGTGGAAGTCAGAGGTCACCCTCGGGTGTCAGTTCTCATTTCCCTCCTTGTTTGAGACAGTGCTTCTGTTGTTTGCCTGCACACACAGCAAACTGCTCGGCACTTGGGTTTCCACTATTTCCCTGCCTTGACCTCCCGTCATACTGTAGGAACACTGGTTACAGATATGTGCTACAGTATCCAACCTTTACAGGATCCCTGGGGATTTGAACTAAGGTCCTTACTCTTGCACAAGAAGTTATTTTTACCCAATGATTCGTTTCCCATGCCCAATTGTTTTTATTTTTAACCCATTTTCTTGTCATGGCTGCACTCAGAAACTAATACAGACTTTTCCAAATGAATTGTGTTCCTCTCTTTCAGGTTCAGACACTATAAGGATTAAAAGTATGCCATTTCCATAATCTCTTAGAGAGCTGTTCAGATAATTCAACATTAAAGGCCTTGGCTCTCTCCAGTTATTACATTGGTGTCAATAGGAAAAGGTGAAAGTTGTTATTTTTTCTTTTTTTCACATCAAAGTTTTCTGTTTCTGAAGCAGTATTCAGCCAGAGCCATAGGATGTAATTAGAGGTGACAGGTTTCTCTCCTGAAAGGATTGCCATCCCATCTGATGTCAGTGGCTCCTGGGCACTGCATTCTACTCTGTCTTCCCTACCCCCACCTCACCTTACCTTTATCAGAGTTCTGGGCTCAATAGATATATAAAGAAGTTAAGACTGCGTTTGATCTTTTGCTCTTTTCTTAAATAAAAGTTTTCTTTGTTCCTAGAACAGAGAGAGGCTGCAATAGTGAGAGAGAGAGAGAGAGAGAGAGAGAGAGAGAGAGAGAGAAACAGACAATAGAATTTTCAGCAATATTGTGCTAGTCAAAGTGTCAGAGACCATTCTGGGGGAAGTTTGAAGATTCAGTCTTTGCTATTATCTGTCACCCTCTTTGAAAGACCCTGTTCTGAGACAGAATCTCTCTTGAAACTGATTTCCTTGATTACTAGAGCCTCTTGCCAAGGTCTAAGCAGCTAGGACAGTTTCAGTATCTTGTTGAAAGAGGAGAACAACCCAACTGGCAAGGGAAGGTGAAGGAAAGGCAAACTTGGAATGAAGAGGCAGAAATTGGCTCTCAGCATTTCTTCTTGTCTATCTATGGAGGCTTTGGCTTAGACTCTGACAGGGATGGATCATGATAACAGGGATGGGGCACAGTGACAGGGATGAAGGGTGGGGATGAGGATAGAAATGAAGATCTGGTTTCAACTTCTTTCTCTCTTTCTTTCTTTCTTTCTTTCTTTCTTTCTTTCTTTCTTTCTTTCTTTCATTTTTTTTTCTTGAGCCAGGTCCTCACTGGATAACTTAAGGTACCCTTGAACTACCAGTCTTTGAACCCCTGCTCCAAGTGCTAAGATTACAAGCAGGAAATGTCACAATGTTCGAAGACAGCTTTTTTTTAATATTTAATTTTTTTATTAATTATACTTTATTCACTTTGTATCCCCCCATAAACCCCTCCTAATCCCACTTTCCCTCCCCCTTCTTCATGCATGCTCCTCCCCAAGTCCACTGATAGGGAAGGTCCCCCTCTCCTTCCTTCTGATCTTAGTCTATCAGATCTCATCAGGAGTGGCTGCATTGTCATCTTCTGTGGCCTGGTAAGGCTGCTCTTCCCCCCCCTCCCCCGCAGCGGGAGGTAACAAAGACAAAGAGCAGGCCAATCAGTTTATGTCAGAGGCAGTCCCTATTCCCAATCTGTCCTCCTCCTCCTTTCTCTCTTCTTTCTCTACTCCTCTTTCTGCTGTTCTGTCTCTTCTTCTTCTCCATCCTCCTTCTTTTCTTCTTCTTCTTCTTCTTCTTCTTCTTCTTCTTCTTCTTCTTCTT
>NW_026588752.1:1644214-1799302 GCF_907164565.1 Psammomys obesus | reverse complement strand
TCTTCTTCTTCTTCTTCTTCTTCTTCTTCTTCTTCTTCTTCTTCTTCATATTCATCTTCTTCCTCTTCTTCTTGAGCCAAGATTAGGAAGGAACAGAAGTCCTACCTGGGTTAAATTGGTGGTAGAGCTCCAGGGAATGAAGTTGGCAAAGCCTAGGTTTACCAAGGCTCTGGCACTGTAACTGGCTCCACCACCCATTTCCAATACATCAATTCAAGGGACAGTAAGGATGAAAAGGGGAGAGGGGACACTTATTCAATGTGGCCACATAGAGAAGAAGGATCCTAAAGTGTTTCAGTTACCCCAGTCATTTTTGGAATACTGACATGACCCTTGGGTTTAAATAGAGAAATAAGAGTTTAAATAAGAAATAAAGAGAGAAATAATGGTGAGGTGATGTGCCAAATCAAATAGCCCAGTTCAAAGTGTTTTCTTTTTTTAATTTAATGTTGCATTTATTTGCTTATTTACTCATGTGGCATGTACCTATTGCAGACTCTGTTGGAGGTTAGAGAACACCTGTGTGAGTCACTTCTCACCTTCCACCATATGGGTCTTGGGGATTTAATTTAGGACCTTAGGCTAGGCATTAGGTATCTCTACCCACTGAACCACATTGGCTTTCCAAGGTGTCCTTTTTATCACTACGTCACTGCTGACACTACAGGGCTGTGTGAGGTGTCTGTATTGCTTGGGGGGACCAATCTCATTCCAGAATACAGCCTTATCCCCAAGAGAAGAGGTCCATGTTTCAGGTTCTGCTGCTCTTGAAATGTGTCTGCACCTTCGGGATACTGACTCGTCTCTATGTATTCATTGGGTGAGATAGGCTAAACAGACATTCTTGAGTGATTAGCATCTATCAAAGGTAGCAGGTGAGCCAAAGAGGAGGTAGACACAAAATGAAAGCAGAAATGTCAAGCTTTTCTTCTGTCTTTGGTTACCTGTGGACCCATATGAACAGCCAGTGTGTTTAAGTCAAAATAGCCTCTAAGTATCAATTTTAGCACACAATTTGAGCATGATTAGAGTTAAACCAAGATAAGATATGGTCTGGAGCCAAGCCAATAACTAAACATCTTTGCAGAAAAATACATTCCTTATCTAACTCCTATTAAATACAAAAAATCCTTAAGTTGTATTGGTTCCAAGCATTCTTTTATTGGTCTGGTAGGCAAGAATTGAAACTGTCCATGGAGATCCTGGCCACTGTATTCTTTGCAGTGCACAATTTAAGCCATCCTCTGGTGGTACATGTGCCACCCCAGTTACTCAGTAAGCTTAGACAGGTGATCCTAAGTTCAAGCCCTACCTACCTGGGCTACCAAGTGAGTTTAAGTCCCAGCCTTTTTTTTTTTATGTACAAGAAGGGCTGAGGATGTAACTCAGCATTTGCTTCTCATGTGCAAGGTCATGAGTACAAAACAAAGAAATCAGGTGACATAATTGTTTTTAGATAGAATGTAAGTTTTCCTGACTCAAACTGCCTCCAAACTCAGCTCTTAGGATCCTGGGGTTGATGCAAGGACATTTTATTTATTTATTTATTTCTGTAGTAGTATAGGGATTGAAAGCAGGGCCTCATACATGCTAGGCCAACAATCAGCTGAGCTACATGAGCTACATCCCCAGTGTTCTTTCTGCTTTCTGGTTTTAAGACAGGGTGTCGTTAAGTTGTCTAGATGTCCTTGCACTTATTTTATAAACTAGACAGTCTCCAGAGTAGCCAGGATAATCAAGAGCCAGAAGTTCTGGCTAGGATTCTCTTTGTTTGTCTACCTGTTCATTTGTGTGTTTGTGTGTATATGTGTGCACGCATGTGCATGTAGATGTCAACTTCGTGTGTCTTTCTATCTTATTTTGTTACTCTCACTGGCCAGAAGCTCATCAATTTGGCTAGGAAGGCCAGCTAGAGAAAACCAGGGATTTGTCTGTCTCTTCCTCCCCAGTTCTGGGATTACAGAAATGTAGCTCCATGCCTGGCTTTAACATAGGTGCTTTGTTAAACACAGGGATTGAACTCAGAGCCTCATGCTTACATGCAAGGCGAGCACTTCACCCACTGAGCCATCTCCCCAATCTTCCCTTACTCTGACTCTTCATCTTTAAAAATGAAGACACAATCAATTTCCTGGCCCCATATCCCTGCTCCCAGTTTTGTAAGAAAGCTTTGAAAGATAACATATGGCAATTTTTTAAGGCCATATAGACAGACAGAGAAATAATGGGGACATGAGAAGGAAAAGAAAAGGAACCCATCACCCAGTAGTGAGAACAAAGTTCCTCACAGGCTGCCAAAGTAGCAATGACTCCAGAGTGAATAACAACATTCACTGTAAAGGCTGCTGGCAAAGGCTGCTCACCTTTTCTACATGTAGATGTTTTATGCTAATGTATCAATGGGCCAGGCCAGAGAAGTCAGTGTCTAAGGCCATGGCAGGGCTCCATTCCCTTTCCTAGACACCACCTGAAAACCTCAAACAGAACTTAACTTTCTTCACAGTAAGGACAGCCACCTGCTTGAATTCCCTGAGCTAGACTTGCCTCTCAGGAGCCACACAGGGACAATGACAACATAGTGACTTCAAACCGCACCCAGATCCTGGTAGGACGATTGTGAAACCATGAGCTACAACTGACCTTTGAGAAGTCCATCACCGAATAGCTTTTTAGGTGTGCCCTGCTTTATCCTAAATGCAGCTCTTCCTCCTGCTTCTTGGGCTTAAGCTTTTTAGCAAATATCTTCACTATAATCGCCAACTTTCATAAACCAGCTAGTCAGGAAAGTCTTTTCAGCATCAAAGTCTTGATCCCTGGTTTGACCTGAACTGATATCCCTGAAGTTGAGGAGGGACATCTCAGGTTGCTGAGGGTGACACTGAAGAGCTGTGCCTCCCTTACCTACTCCACAGAGGCTAGCAACTAGAAACTTTCTACATCTCCCTTCCCCTCTGCACACTCCCACTGCAAACATAAACTCATGGTTGAGAACACCTCCAGACCAAGCAGGGAGAAACTGGGTTCCATGACTTTCTCTTGAAAGACTCATCTATCAAAGTATAGACATGAGACCTGAAGAACAAATGAGTGTGTTATTTGATCCAGATGAGTAGTCTGCTGGAGAAAGCAGAGTATTGCAATTACCAGCTACTACAGGGTTGATGTTAATCTGTGTCTTTAACTACTGTGTCACATAAATACAAGGAACATTACACAGGCTGAACAGGCTGTATTTATGTATTAAGTAATTACACACATACATGTAAATATACATATATATCATGTACATATATGTATGTCACAGCACTTAATACAAAAAGGAGCAAGGCGGTATGTAGGCAGATGGGGAGGGAGGGGAAGTTATATAATTATATTGCAATCTCAAAGAAGAAAAGAAATAACATAAAAAGAATGAGCGAGTATAAACTCGAACTCAAAAGCTTGGATTCTGGATTTGATCTGAGCAGCAGATCTGATCCGCCTTCGTCATCTGTGCACCTGTGCCCTCATTTATAGGAGTCTGTAACCAACTAAGTCCGAATGGGTTTTCGTTTTACTACTTCTTCTCTTTTTTTTTATGTCTTTCTTTCCTTTTCTTTTTCTTTTTCCCCCTGCCACTTTAATTCAGTTAGTCAGCAGAGAAAAAAAAAAAAAAAAAAAAAAAGACAAAGCAAAGCAAATATATAGCTTTAAGGTCAATCACAGTCAGGGGTCAGGGAGTGGAGGGTGGGAAGAATAAAAAGCCTATGATCCTGCCTTTGGTGAGTTCTCCCCTGTTTGATTGGAATATTAATTTTCTGAGGGATTATTGATACTCCAAGTTAACATGGGCAGTTCGGGGTCTTATGTCTCATAGTGCAGCTGTCCTGAGAAACACGCTTCCTTAAAGAACAGCTCTACTTTCCAGCTGGCAGGCTCTGGCCAGGAAGACGCTCTCTGCAGGGTTGAGGGTGCAAAACCACCTGCTCTGTAGATCACATGATCTGAATTTCTGCACCACACCAACACAGTGTGAACAAATAGGGGCCACAAGATGGTGAAGTCTCCTGTGCGGCTTCAGGGGGACACTAGAATGGACTGTCCTTTTCATGAAGTGATTTGCTAGAAGAGTCATTCACACCATAGACAGACAGCATGGTGGGGTTCTGAGGACACAGGGTCCCCTTTCTATAGGTTTCAGAGGGAAATGGAAGGTTTCAGGTCACATGCTTCATAGAACACCCTTCCAGTTAAGCTGTCTATGATTCTCTGGAGGCAGATGGGAGGAACGGAGGGCCTTGAATTGAAAGGAAGGGAGATAACATGGGGCTTTTGCTTTCCTTCCTTCCAGTGGGAGCAGGAGCTGTCTCTGACTCTGCTGCCTGCTTTTGGGACCCCTTCCTCGTACTGGGTTGCCTCATCTAGCCTTAATAGGAGAACTGCCTAATCTTACTGCAACTTGATAAGCCATGGTTGGTTGATCTCTATGAGAGGCCTTTTCTGAAGAGAGACAGAGAAGGAGTGGATTTGGGGAGGGGGCGCTGGCAGAAGAGGTGGAGGAGAAACTGCAGTCAGGGTATAAGTAAGTAAATAAATATATAAATAAGATTCTTCTAGAATCCTGGCACCTGGGGAGTCTGTTGAATGATTGGATTCATAAACAGGTAGGTGGCCCTCCACGGAATTCCAGACTCCTTTATGAGAGCAAAGGTAGAATACCCTGCAGATGGGCAATGGCTGGCATGAGATCTAACATTTGTTCCTAGACACGAGCATTGAATGTTTATAAATAAGTCCTTTGTTATTTGTTCTCTCCCCGCATCCAATTTAAAAATAAAATAATTTTTCAAAATAGATAATTGAAAACTATGAAGATAGTTACAAGGAAGTGGTCTTTTATTTTTCAAAAGTTTCTTTTAAAAAATTTGTTTTATTTGTGAGTGAGTGGTGTGTGTGTGTGTGTAGGCCACATGAGTGCAGGTGCCTGTCCTAGCCAAAAGAGGGAGTCAGAGTCCCTGGGCCTGGAATTACAGGTGGAAAAGCAATCTAACAGGAATTACAGGAACTGGACTGGGTTGTCTGCAAGAGCGCTAAGGACTCTTAGCTGCTGAGCCATCTCCCCAGCCCTCAAATAGCTCTAACAGTGATTCACATCTGGTTTTCATAAGCAAAGATGCCAGGTGTAAGACATCTTGTGAACAGTCACCTCTGGCCGATGGAGTGGAATATGGCACATTATCAGGAATAAATGAGACAAATATTCCCATTAGGGCCTCATCCTACTTCTTTCTATCTTCTGCCAAGTGTTTGTCTCAGTCGTTCAAGCGACAAATCACTCCATACTCACGAAGTGCTGCTGAGTGGGCATACTCTACTAGAAAAAGATTCTTGATTTTATTTCCCTTGGAGGCTGGGAAAATGAGGTGGCTGGAGTAGCTGTGTCTACTGTGTCAATTAGACGGGGAGGGTCCAGAAGATCCGATCATTGCTGGAGAAAAGCCAGACGATGGTAATAGGTCTGCGAAGCTATAAAAAAGCATGATTTGATTTTATTTACTGGAGATCAATTTTTTTTACACCTGGGCAACCAAGCCTGGAAACCCGAGCTTGGACCTCTGAGACCACATGCGGAAATAAGAAAAACAAGCCCTTCTATCAGTTCTAACCTCCACATGTGTGCTGTGGTGTGTGTACACATACACAGGCATGCATACCAAATATATACATGTAAATATGCACAGATAAACTGTGGCATCTCAGTGAAAGAGACTAAGAAAGCAAAATAAAGTCATATTTAAAAAGAATACTGGGTAACATGGGAAAAGATAAACAGTAAAATAAAAATAGGAGCTGCATTCTTAGAGGGAGCCACCAGTGACTGCATCCCCAGCTCTCAGGTATCAGGCATTGGGCTACACAGTGCCTTGGGAGGCAAATATAATTCCTCATGATTAAAAAACTGGCCCCAGATCATCTCCCAGAAGGTGATGGTGCTGGGACTCGTATTAGACCCCTTTGACTCCCAGATTTGTGGTGGTTTCAATCAGATGCCACTGTCCATATTCACTTTGAAAGACTCTAATACCAAAAATAGGAAGAAGGTAAGAGTGGAGGCTCCTTCCAGATAGAAGGTTAAGGAGGATGAAAAATTAAAACCTTTATTTTATGTACAGTGATGCAGTCTACACATTAAATAGCATCATAATAGAATTAATTGATATAGATTTGAACAGAAGAGAAGTGATGATTTTGTTTGTTTTACAGCTTTTCTGTAGCTTTCCTATTTCTCTAAAGTCTATTCCTGCATGGAACTAATAATTCAGACCCAAATGAAAACAGAATCAGAATCTTATTTTTGTATGTTTATATTTTTTGGTACTGGAGAGTGACCTCAAGATGGAAAGTTCAAGGCCATCCTTAGCTATATATATAGGAGCTCCAGGAGGTCAGCCTGGGATAATAGCAAAATAAATAATTAAATAAACCATTAAACACTCACATCTGTTTTTGGTTGTTTGTTTTTTTGTTTTTTGAGATGGGATTTCTCTGTGTAACCTTGACTGTCCTGAACTTGCTTTGAAGACTAGGCTGACCTTGAAGTCACAGAGATCTGCCTGCCTCTGCCTCCCAGAGTGCTCAGGTTACAGGCTTGCACTACTGCACCTGGCTTCACATCTGTTTGTTTCTTTTTTTATTTAATTAATTTTTTTATTAATTACAGTTTATTCACTTTGTATCCCAACTGTTTTTATAAACTAAAATAATGTCCCAATTCCATGAACTTTTGTCTTTGACTCTTTTAAAGCAGTTTTGATGAGGTAGAATTTATATACCATGAAGTTATATACCATGAAGTTAACCTATTTAAAGTTAACCTATGTGGCTAAAATGTTACAATTACGCAGATGTGTAGACATCATGACAATTTTTAAAAGATTAATTACCTTCTAAAGCCATCATACTCAGGAGCTTTCACTTCTCTTTTTTAATTAAATTAAATTTTATTTTATTTATTTATTTATTTATGTATTTATTTTTTTATTTTTTTTATCTTTTTTTTATTATTAATTACACTTTATTCATTTTGTATCCCCCCATAAGCCCATCCCTCCTCCCCTCCCGATCCCACCCTCCCTCCCCTTTCTGCATGCATGCCACTTCCCAAGTCCACTGATAGGGGAGGTTCTCCTCTTCTTTCTGATCTTAGTCTATCAGTTCTCATCAAAAGTGGCTGCATTGTCCTCTACTGTGGCCTGGTAAGGCTGCTCCCCCCTCAGGGGGAAGTGATCAAAGAGCAGGCCAATCAGATTATGTCAGAGGCAGTCCCTCTTCCCATTACTATGTAACCCACTTGGACACTGAACTGCCATGGGCTACACCTGTGCAGGGGTTCCAGGTCATCTCCACGAATAGTCCCAGAGTATGAGTCTCTGGGAAGTTCCCTGTGTTCAAATTATCTTGTTCTGTTGCTCTGCTTGTGGAGTTCCCGTCCCCTCCAGCTCTTACTATTTCCCACTTCTTACATAAAATTCCATTCACTCTGCCCATCAGTTGGCCATCAGGCTCAGCATCTGCTTTGACAGTCTATACTGCAGAAGCTTTCAGAGGCCCTCTGTGGCAGGTTTCAAGGTTGTTTCCTGTTTTCTTCTGGCTTTCAGAGGCCCTCTGTAGCGGGTTCCGAGGTTGTTTCCTATTTTCGTTTTCTTCTGATGTCCATCCTCTTTGCCTTTCAGGATGGGGATTGAACATTTTAGTTAGGGTCCTCTCTTTTGCTTAGTTTGTTTAGATGTACAGATTTTAGTGGGTTTATTCTATATTGTATGTTTATATGAGTGAGTATATACCGTGAGTATCTTTTTGCTTCTGGGACAACTCACTCAGGATGATCCTTTCCAGGTCCCACCATTTACCTGCAAATTTCATGATTTCCTTATTTTTCATTGCTGAGTAATACTCCATTGTATAGATGTTAATCACAGGTCATTCACTTGTATCCCAGCCGTAGCCCCTCCCTCTTTCCCTCCCAATCCCACTGTCACTCCCTTATCTCCCCCCTGCCCTCTTCCAAGTCCACTGATAGGGAGGTCCTCTTCCCCTTCCATCTGACTCTAGCTTATCAGGTATCTTCAGGACTGGCTGCAATGTCCTTATCTGTGGCCTAGCAAGGCTGCTCCTCCCTGGGGGGGGGGGGGGAACCAATGAGCCAGTCACTGAGTTCATGTCAGAAATAATCCCTGTCCCCCATATTAGGGAACCCACTTGGATACTGAGCTACATGGGCTACATCCGAGCAGGGGCTTTAGGTTATGTCCATGCATGGCCCTTTGTTGGAGAAACAGTCTCATAGAAGACCCCTGTGCCCTTTTATATTTGATACAACCACTTTGGAAATCAATCTAGTGCTTTCTCAGACAATCAGGAATACTGCTTCCTCAAGATCCAGCTATACCTCTTCTAGGCATTTATCCAAAAGATGCTCAAGTACACAACAAGAACATTTGCTCAACCATGTTTGTAGCAGCTTTATTCATAATAACCAGAACCTGGAAATAACCCAGATGTCTATCAACGAACGAAGGAATGGATACAGAAACTGTGGTACTTTTACACAATGGAATACTACTCAGCAATTTACAAGGAAATCATGAAATTTGCAGGCAAATGGTGGGATCTAGAAAAGATCATCCTGAGTGAGGTATCCCAGGAGCAGAAAGACACACATGATATATACTGACTTATAAGTGGATACTAGACCTATAAGATAGGATAAACATACTAAAAGCTGTACAACTAAAGAAGATAAACAAGAAAGAGGAGCAGGTGTAAGATGATCAGTCCTTACCTAGAAAGACAAAGGGGATGGAGATTGGAAGTAGGAGAAAACAAGTAACAGGACAGGAGCCTACCTCAGAGGGCATCTGAAAGACTCTACCTAGCAGTGTATCAAAGCTGAGACACATGACCAAACTTTGGGCAGAGTGCAGGGAATCTTATGGAAGAAGGGGGGAATTAGTATGACCTGGAGAGGACAGGAGCTCTCACTTCTTTAACCCCACTAATGTCAGCACTTCAAAATTGTGAATCAAATTTCTTACACATTGTTGTTGTTATTATTATTATTATTATTATTATTATTATTATTATTTAGTGTTGTGAGTATGTGGTTGGGAAAATGGCATGCCACTGCATGCCTATGGAATTTAGAAGATAACTTGCTAGTAGGAGTTAGTTCCTGGTGATGAAACTCAAGCTCTTAGGCCTGTGGGGAAGTGCCTTTGCCCACTGAGCCACCTTGATGGGCCCTCAATTTTATTTGCTAAATGTAGTCTCCCTAATGTTTTATAGAAATGGAATCATTAAATACTCATTTTTCTGACCTCTTATTTAAAAAAAATTATATATGTGGTGGTGGTTATGTTTTTGTATATGTATGTGCATCTGTGCATGTGTGTAAAAGTCTAAAAGAGGGCATTAGATTCCTTGGAGCTGGAGTTAAGGAGGTTGAGAGCTGTGTGACCGTACAACTGTCTCTCCACCCCCATCTGCTGTCTGGCTTATCAGACAGATAATGCTGTCAGATTATCTTCACGGAGCATCATGTCTTCATAGTTCATCTACATCTGTCCATAGTCCAGCTGATCCTCGCAGATGCATCATCTCCCATTACTGCCCAGGTAGTCACTGCATGTTCCCTGATAATGCCTGGTTTCCTTGGGTCTTTTTGATTTGAAGTTGGTTAAAGCCATAGACACAGAATACTGCCTAGACTTCTACTCTCAATATGAATCAAGAAAATAATAGTGGGTGTTAATTAATGAGTGTGTATCCCAGTCCTTCCTCAGTGAAACTGGATGAATGAGTGAGTATACAAATGATCTGCTGAAAAAGATCTCAGTTTAGGAGTTAGCGTGTAGCCCAGTTGGCAGATGGTTGGCTAGCATGCACAAAAGTTCCATACCCAGGACTATATACACTGGATGTGACCAGAATCCCAGTGCCAGGGAGGTGGAGACAGAAAGATCTGAAGTTCAAAGTCACCCTCAGTAGCATATGGAGCGCAAAGCCAGCCTAGGTTATGAGGAACCCTTTCTCAAAACACTCAGCAAGACATTGAGGGGTAACTAAATATATTTATTCATTGGTTTGTTACTACTTCCAATTTTATGTTTCTTTACTTCTTCTGTGTGCATACACATATGGAGGTGTGGATGCAGGAGGATGGCCTGTTCCAGTCGGGTCTCTCCTTCCACTACATAGGTTATGAGTTATTGAATTCAGATTATAAAGTTAGTACACTACAAGCATATTTATTCATTGAACCACCAGTCTGGCCAATTTTTATGTATTACAGTAAAATCTGGGCACAGGGGTCTTTTCTGAGACTGATAACTCCAACCAAGGACCATTAATGAGATAACCTAGAACCCCTGCACAGGTGTAGCTCATGGCAGTTCAGCGTCCAAGTGGGTTTCCAAGTGGGAACAGGGCCTGTCTCTGACATGAACTGATTGGCCTGCTCTTTGATCACCTCACCCTGAGTGGGGAGCAGCCTTACCAGAACATAGAGGTAAACAATGCAGCCACTCCTGATGAGACCTGATAGACTAGGATCAGAAGAAAGGAGAGAAGGACTTCCCCTATCAGTGGACTTGGAGAGGGACATGGGTGGAGAAGGGGGAAGGAGGGTGGGATTGGGAAGGGAGGAGGGAGGAAGCTACAGGGGTATACAAAGTGAATAAACTGTAATTAATAAAAATAAAAAAGAACTTAACATTTTTTATTTTATTTTATTTATTTTTTAATTTTTATTAATTATAGTTTATTCACTTTGTATCCGAGCTATAGCCCCATCCTCCATTCCCTCCCAATTTCACCCCCTTCTTCTCCTATGCCCCTCCCCCAGTCCACTGACAGGGGAGGTCCTCTTCCCCTTCCCTCTGACCCTAGACTATCAGGTCTCATCAGGACTTGCTTCATTATCTTCCTCTGTGGACTGGTAAGGCTGCTTCCCTCTCAGGCAGAGGTGATCAAAGAGGCAGCCCCTGAGTTCATGTCAGAGACAGTCCCTGTCCCCATTAGTAGGGAACTCAGTTGGACACGGAGCTGCCATAGGCTACATCTGGGCAGGGATTCTGGGTTATCTCCATGCATGGTCTTTGTTTGGAGTAACAGGAAAAGGGGTCTTTTGTGAGACTGTTACAATTTTTAATATTTGTCTAGAACTGGAACCTAAGGCTTTGTGGGTGCCAGGTAAGCCTCTACCACTAAGCCACAACACTAGCCCTTTATAAAATAACTGGATTTAAGTAATATGCCCACAAGGGAAATATGCTAGTCCCACAATATGCAGTTTACCTTCTGATACAACATTTCTACTGAATCTACCTCCCTGAAGTCCAATTTCCTGATCATGATCACACACACACACACACACACACACACACACACACACACACACACACTACAAATCATGTACAAGCCCCTATGGTCCTGTGTTCTGCACCTCAGCATCCCTCTTGGGAAAATACAAACCTCACGCAGCCCCAGCTTCTGGAGTTTTCTTCCATCTGGACAGTTAAGCTTTTTTCAATAAGAGGCTACTGCCTGCTTTATTTTTACACTTGAGAAACATGCATTATTTAGCAGCGGACTTTCAAAAACATTGAAATGCCCCTTGTAAACATGGTTAAAACGCCTTGCTTTCCATGGGTTTTGCTCCTCTTTGTAGCGGTGGGATTTCAGGAGATTTCTCTTTTTCTTTGGTGCCAGATAAATCTTAATTTCATCTGGCATGTGGTAAACATTTAGCTTTACTCCTTTGGTGCTAAGAGACATTTACACAGCTTTGGGGTGACTTGGAAACTGTCTTGATAATTGGCTATGTTTTCATAGAGATCAAGAGCGATTTTCCTTCGATTAAATTCTTTATTTTGTTTTGTTTTTAGTGAGTACTTAAAAATTATCAAAAGCCAGGTGCTTCTTTTACTTAGATGTTTTGCATGTCTGGAACAAAGCAAAAACTAAAGAGAGAGATTTTCTAGATGTGAACTATCTTTAAAAAAAAAAAAAAAAACAAGTCCCTCACTGCCCTTTGTGTACTTACTCTTCATCTAAGAATAATCAATGCACAAATATTTGTGAAGAAGCAGGTGTCATGTGCAAAGAGAGAGGTTGTGTTATTTATCCTTTCCCCAAAGACTCCTTTGCATATCCAGTGGGAGACAAATTAGAGAGAGATACAATGATCTTTTGTTACTTTCAAGCACCTGTCAAAAAAGCTGCAAGTAGGGCAAAGCCCAAGGGAGCAGGGTGTAAAGCTAAAGTTGTAGACAAGGAAAATGTCTAGGGGATGGTAGACCTAGAGTAATGGTGGGATTATTTCCAATGCAGAAAATATGGACATTAGTCAGAAAACACCTGTGTATAAAAGCATGAGAACCATCAAGATGGTGAGGGGACACGGGAAGAGGCACAAGACTTGAGCCCCATGGTAGTTTAGCTCTCCGACATGCCGCCTGTATGCTTTCTGGCGTGCCAGTTATCCTGTCTGTGCCTCAGGTCATTGCTCCCCAACTAAGTCTCGCACAACTTCTTCCTCCTCCTTTCCACGCTCTCCCTTCACCTTTCTTCCCTCTTTTCCTCCCTCCTAGTATCCTTCCTTCATTCCTTCCTTCTTGTTTCTTCTTTCCTGCTCTCCTTCCTTCATTTTCCCTTCCTTCTCCCTGCCCCTTCTCTTTTCTTCCTCTCCCTGCAAATACCAAGCAGGGTTACAGGTGGCAGAGATACAGGTAAATATTCCTGAGAAGCAAGTACTCAGCTGTCACAGAGGCGTAGCAACACGGAAGCCCTGAACAGAATAAAGCAACAGAATAATGGAGATCATTTCAAACAAGGTCCATGAACACAGACCCAAAGTAAAGGTAACAGAAAGTCCTCCAGTGCTGGAGAGTGGGACTGACTGATGGAAGATGGACTGTTTCAGTGGTGATTTGGGGCCAGAATGACCAACAGCATGAACAAGGCATTTGGAGGTGGCCTCCTCACAGCAAGAGGACAATGGCCCCGTGGTGGGAGTGGGCCAGCAGCACTGGACTATAGTATTTAAATGAAGTAATTTAATTTTTGTTTCATCATGAAGATTTGAAAGACAGTAGAGGCCACAAAATACAGTCAAGCAACCACGCAGGTTCTGATGTTGACAATTAGCTAAAGCTTTATAAAGATCCATTGATTCTAGAGTAACTGGTTAGGGAAACAGGAACCCTCCTCCATTGCTGTTAAGAATGTAAACTTGTGCATCAATCTAGTGTTTTCTCAGAAAATTAGGAATAGTGCTACCTCAAGATCCAGCTATACCACTCCTAGGCATATATCCAAAATATGTTCAAGTATACAACAAGGACATTTGCTCAACCATGTTCATAGCAGCTCTATTCACAATAGCCAGAATCTAGAAACAACTCAGATGTCCCTCAACTGAGGAATGGATACGGAAATTGTGGTACATTTACACAATGGAATACTACTCAGCAATTAAAATCAAGGAAATCATGAAATTTGCAGGCAAATGGTGGGAACTAGAAAAGATTATCCTGAGTGAGGTATCCCAGAAGCAGAAAGACACACATGGTATATACTCACTTTTAAGTGGATGTTAGACATATAATATAGGATAAACATACTAAGATCTGTACACCTAAGGAAGCTAAGCAAGAAGGCGGACCTGGGTAAGATGATCAATCCTCATTCAGAAAGGCAAAGAGGATGGACAACGGAAGAGGAAGAAAACAGGAAACAGGACAGTAGCCTACCATAGAGGGCCTCTGAAAGACTACCCAGCAGGGTATCAAAGCAGATGCTGAAACTCATAGCCAAACTTTGGGCAGAGTGCAGGGAATCTTATGAAAGAAAGGGAAGATAGAAAGACCTGAAGGGAAACAGAGCTCCACAGGAGCAGCAGAACCAAAAAAAAAAAAAATCTGAGCACAGGGGTCTTTCTGAGACTGATACTCCAACCAAGGACCATGTATGGAGATAATCTAGAATCCCTGCACAGATGTGGCCCATGACAGCTCAGTGTCCAAGTGGGTTCTCTAGTAAGGGGAACAGAGGCTCTCTCTGACATGAACTCAGTGGCTGGCTCTTTGATCACCTTCCTCTGAAGGGAGAATAGCCTTACCAGGCCACAGAGTAAGAAAATGCAGCCAGTCCTGATGAGACCTTATAGGTTAGCATCAGATGGAAGAGGAGGAGGACCACGCCTATCAGTGAACTGGGGGAGGGGCAAGGCAGGAGAAGAAGGAGGGAGGGTGGAATTGGGAGGGGGCAAGGAAGGGGGCTATAGCTGAGATACAAACTGAATAAACTGTAATTAATATAAAAAATAAAAATAAAAAAAGTAGTTAGTAGCCTTGGGTCTGCAAGATGGCTCAGAGTGTTAAAGTGCTGCTGCCAGTCCTGACTGCCTGAGTTCCATCCCTGGGACCCACATGCTAGAAGGAGAGAACCACCATTCTACAAGTTGACCTCTAACCTCAACATAACACTAAAGCATAAGCCTTTCCTAATAAATCATACACACACATACAAATACACACAGGGAGACACACACACACACACACACACACACACACACACACACACAGAGTAATCCCATTGCATCCATGAATTTTGGAGAATGTTTTCTCTATTAACTTTTTTGGTTTCTGTGAATTCTTGACAAAAGCAGCTGGAATAAGGAATGGGTTTTCCTGGCTCACAGTCTGAGGGGATACAGTCCTTCCCTTTGGCTAAACCATGGCAGCAGGCAGCTTCCTAGAGGTGGGGGCATGAGGCTAACACTGTTCACCTCCTCACATCTTTGGATATAGGAAGGGAGAGATATAACACAGGTGTTCATCAGGCGTTCTTCATTCTTTGTACTCAGTCTGTAGCCCCAGTTCATTGACCGGTACTTCCATGTTCATGGTGAGTCTACCTACTTCAATTAATCCTTTCTGGAAACACTTTCAGACATACCAAATCACACCTTCCTAAAGCCCCAGAAGCTCCTTTTTCTAAAAATCAATTTTATTTTTTATATTAATTACATTTTATTCACTTTGCATCTCAGCTGTAGCCCCCTCCTTTCCCTCCCAATCCCATCCTCCCTCCCTCATCTCCTTCCATACTCCTCTCCAAGTCCACTGATAGGGGGAGGTCCTCCTCCCCTTCCATCCCAGAAGCTTCTTAATCTGATCAAGATGACCACCACAGTTACACAATACATGACCAATAATCTCAAGTGGCAATCGGTAATCGATAGAGAACAGGGAAATAGCAAGAGTTTTTCTAGGGAAACTGCAAATCTTTCTACAGATAAAGAGGCCCAAGTGTGCATGAGATGTTATGTTGAATGCTCTCTTCTACCTTCCCCTCTGCCACCAGGAAGCAAATCTGGTTACCTTTGTAATGCAACTGAGCTGTGCAGGCAAATGGAGATTCTGAGAAAGACCTGTTGCAGGCCTCCCAATGCAACCCCAATGTGAGTAGTGAGGGCACTCACCTTCCTGTTCTCTGGAAAGAAAAGTACATGTCTGATATTCTGTCACAAAGACAAGAAAAGTAATTCTTACCAGAGTCCTTCGTGTCAGAGCCTGGTCCCTGGCAGCCGTGAAAAGCCAGTCCAGCTACCCATCCTTAATAAACCAATTAAAGAAACAAATAATTGTAAAAAGCAGAAAAAGCACATTTATTCACTATGACACATATTGGCAAGAGGGGCAAAGAGATACAATGCCCTCCCCTCCCACCCTGGCCTAGTCCATCTTCAGGCTTCAGGTATGAAATTTATGATTAAGCACAAGGCCAGTGTGATTTGGAGCTAAACCGTCCTAGGTCAGTTTCTCCCAAAACTCCTGACAAGCTATAAATCTGTTTACATAGAGAAATAAAAAAATAAATCTGTTTTGGGGAGATATGTCTCCCCATCTTGCTGGGCCAGGGGTTTGCCTTCTTTCTTCTAGCCAGACATTTGTAGGGGAATTCTAATTTCTTAGCTTCCATTATTTCATAGTCTAATAGTCAAAGGGATGGACACAGGTACCTTTTAGAATATCCTTCTTCCTGTCATAATCAGTACAGAAAACATGTCGTTTTTACTTCTGATGACCAGTAACAGTCCAGCTTAATTCTATGGTCCAATGAAGACTCAAGATGTAACACTGCAAAAAATTTACTTCTGATAAAGGCAGGCATCTCCAACTCTTCATATCAGAACCGGTGAGGATGTTCTCTTTGTTTTTTATGGTTTGTATCCTGGCAGATGTCTTTGACTGCCCCAAATACACAATTATTTAATTGGCACAGAGATTCTATTCCATTGTACAATGACTAGCAGTCATTTTGAAACATGGCAGTCCTATTGAAAGGATCATTTACTGAATTTCAATAAATGCCACTGCTTCCCCCAAGCAGAATCACTTGATTATAAAAATCTTACTTTAATGTAGGTCTTGCCAGTAGAATGATAAGGAAACTGTCACTGGTGATCTGAGCTGCTTTGAAGACTGTTTGCTTCATGGAACTCTTTGAAGCACAGTTTCCTTTGTCTTCCTTCCACAGAGTCTCCTTGTGAGTGGGGGTCTGGAGATGTAGCTCAGTTGGTAGGGTGCTTGTCTAGCATGAATGAAACCTTGAATTTGATCTCCAGCAACTCATAAAATTGGGCATGGTGATCCGTGCCTTAATTTCAACTGCAGCAGTAGAAGCAGAAGGATCAGAAGTTCAAGGTCATCCTTGGCAATAGCTAGTTTGAACTCAGAAGAGTTTGTCATTGCCGTGGAGGATGCTTGTGTTGTTGTGTTGGGTGTGTTAGAGTCTGCTTCTGAATGCTGCTGTGCTGGGTATGTTGGCTGTGCTTTGTCTGTTGAAGAAGCTCTGTGCATCAGTCAGTTTGCTACACACACACACACACACACACACACACACACAAAACCAAACTTGATTTCAAAGCCCTAATAAATTCTAAGATCCTTTCTGCATTACAGAAGCAGAATCAGTAAAGCCAGACTTATCCCAATGCTGAAGCTATCATAGAATCCTAAGGCAAACAAGATCTCTGGTCTGTACGCAGTGAATATCTGTGAAAATAGAGCATACTGCATCCAGATGCAACCACGAAAAGCAAATGCCAGTAGAACATAATCTGTATAGATAAAGAACAATGTGTGCGTGTCTGTTTGTCGGTCTTTACATGCATTTTGTATACCAGTGAATCTTTGAAGCTGCTTAGTAAAAACTTCGCTTGTCTTCATAGCAGTCAAATGAGCTGCTTTTGAAGAACTGCGCAGAACTTAAAGAAGAAAGAAATCAGAGAAAGAAGAGATGGCTCAGTAGGCAAGAGTATTCACCATGTAAACCTGATGACTAGAATCCAATTTCCAGCCTCCATGTACAGATGCAGATGCAGTGGCCTGTGTCTGTAACCCCAACCCCCTTGTAGTGAGATGCTGGAGTATCAGCCAGATGCAGACAAGCCAGGTAGTCTGCAGTAGAAAAGTGCAGCATGGTGGAAACAAGAGAGACTACCCACAAAACAAGATGGAAGGAGAGGGCTGAATCCAAAAGTGATCCTCTGATTACCACGTGAACACTATGCATGCACAGCTACATTCTCAAACACACGCATGAATAATACATAAAATAAAATTAAGTAAGAAAACTGTCACCTGCTTCCTACTCCTTCGCCTTCTAAGAAATAACTAGCTCTACTGTCAGGACTTGTGGCAACAAATCCATTTTAAAGTATCATAAAACACAATTAAAAACATTGGGTGGTGGATTGTTCATGTGCAGAAAACTGAGGAACAGTGTCAGGACCCAGGAGGCAAAAGCTTTCAAGGGCAATGATAACTCCAAGGAGAGTAAGAAGAATTTGTACAAGCCTTTGATTTTGTCTGACTTTTTGAAAGCACAAAGAGGCATCATATTTAATTTATAACATAGCGTTATATAAGCCGCTGCAGTGTGATGTGTGTGTCTGTGTGTGTGTGTGTGTGTGTGTGTGTGTGTGTGTGTGTGTTTCGAAGCATAATCCTGACATACTAGTTTGAATTTTGCATTACCAGGCAACAACTATTCTAGGATCTGAACACTCATACCAGAGGACCAAATTCAGGGAAGCAGAAGTGTAGCAACAATCTGCAGTGCTGGCGGCATTTCCCTTGCCTATAAAACCAATTTTAACTGCACAGAACCCCTCAACACATTGCATCTGGGAAACGCAGAGGCTGCACATTAAGCTGTTATGAATAACTGCTGTTGGGATGGAATGAAGAGGAAACACATCTGCATTTCACTTGCACTCTCTCTGCAAACCCAAAACCTCCGGACTGCAGTTCCATCGCCTGCAAAGCAACACTGCTGAAAGAGGAAAGCTTCGCTGGGAAGCATTTACCACGCTTGGATATTTTAGCTGTGTGATCATTTGAAGCCTCGGCTGTTCTTCCCTGGTGCTGGCTACTGAATATTATACTATAGATGGTTTGCTTCCGTGGAGGAAATACAATCCAAGTCAAGTCTAATTTGACTCAGGCACATCCCTGACTCTCCTAATTCAGAGGCAATGGAGCTGGGGTGAGAGTTGTCAGGCTGGCCTCAGGACTGTGAATATTCCCTTGCTTAAGAAGCTGTGAGAGTTGCACTGGCTGATTGCAGCATGCAGCTTCTGACTTCCCCACAGTGTGGAAGGCAGGTGCTTCCATATCCATGTTGGCTGTGTGGAATCAAGTGTTCTAGAGGAGGGAATTTGAAACATCTGGAATTTGCCAGTTATAGAATGATTAACAAAAACATAAAATATACAGTGGGCGGGGGCTGGGGAGATGGTTCAGTTAGTGAACCATGTGTGCAACCACGAAAATGTGAGTTTACGTCACTAGGATGCACCTAAAAAGCTAGGCTTGGGTAAGGGGCTGGAGGCAGGAGGATCGCTGGAACATGTTGGCCAGTTAGTCTAGATGAAGCAGTGATCTCCAACTTCAGTGATGCACCCGCTATCAAAGCAAAAAGCAAACAATTAAATAAACGCAGAGAACAACAGAGGAAGATGCCTGGGGTTGACCTTTGGTCCCCACATGAAATTTTCACACAAGTGCACACAGTCTTCCCCGATACTCGTATACAAACACATACAAACTTCATCCCCACACTCACACACAAAGAAAACCATAGCACATACTAGACTGTGTATCCTGCATTTAAAATATTTACAAGACTGCTTACTAAGAAGAAAAATAGAGGCTTTAGCTCGATATTAGCAATGTAATGTTCAAGCCATATTCTTCTGCAGTTTTCTTCCTATCTACCACATTTTCTGTACATAGGATACCGGGAACAATAACTTCTTTATTTTCTTCCAAGTCACATGTAGACATATGCTTTTCAGTGCCTTACCTTACCTGCATTCACACAGCAGATCACAAGGTCTGCTGTATAAGGAGATCCTCTTCTGGCTTCCAGTGACATCAAGCATCCAAATGGCACACACACACACACACCACCACCACCACCACCACCACCACCACCACCACCACCACCACCACCAGTTAAAGTTATAAAAACTGTGTTTCTTTGTTTTTCTTTTAACCTGCCTATCACATGAATAATTAAGACTCTATTGTATTATTTTAACAAGCTTCATAGAATAATCTTAAACATTATTAACTCTATTCTTAATCTTCTAAACTAATCCGATTTCCTGTCAGCGTACTTCACAGAGATACGAGACTTTGTAGCTATTCTGCTCCAGGTCCCTTCCTGATGTCTCTTGGACTTCTCCCTTCTTTCTCTTATAACTCCTTTCCTGGCTGGTGGGAAGTCCAGCCCTGCTCAGTGATTGGCTGTAAGCAGCTTTATTGGTAGATCAGCATATGATTGGGGAACAGTGTTTACATAACATTGAGACAGGAGATTCTCAGAACAAGGATTGCAACCATGTGGGGGATACAGAAATAAGCATTTGAATTACACACACACAAACATACACACCCACACAAATAAAACATTCATATGCACAAAATCAAAATAAGTATCTTTATTTTTGTAAATTTAAATGTTTTTATAATTTATTCACTTTACATCCTGATTGTAGCCCCTCCTTCACCTCCTCCTGGTACTCCCTACTGACCCCCTATCTCCCTCCCCTATTCATCAGGAAGGGGGAGCCCTTCTCCACTACCATCCTCCACTACTCATTGGAACTGCCTACACCACCAGGGAGGGAGAAGTCATCTAAGAGCTGGCAACAGAGACCGTGTCAGAGACAGCGCCTGCACAGCTTACTAGGGATCCCACTGAGTTTCCTATCTGCTACATCTGAATAGGGGGTCTAGGTCTTCTCCCTGCATGGTCCCTAGTTGGTACTTCAGTCTCTGAAGGACCCCCCCTGGGTCCAGATTTGTGGCTCTGTTAGTCTTCTTATGAAGCTCCTGTCTCTTCTGGGTCCTTCTATTTGGCCACTGTTTCCTAGGAATCCTTCCCTGCATTCTGCCCAGAGTTTGGCTGTGTATCTTAGCATCTGCTTTGGTACCCTGTTGGGTGGAGTCTTTCAGGAGACATCCATGGTAGGCTTCCATCCTCTTCCCGCTCTTCAACCACTTCTGGTGTTTATTTTGTTTGCCCTTCTGAATAAGAATTAAGGATCCTCCCTAAGGTCATCCTTATTATTTAGCCACTTTAGGTCTGTGGATTGTAGTACGGCTATCCTGTATGTGATGGCTAATATCCAACTATAAATGAGTACATACCACGCTTGTCTTTCTGCTTCTGGGTTACCTCACTCAGGATGACCTTTCCTAGTTCCATCCATTTGCCTGCAAAATTCATGATTTCCTTGTTCTTAATAGCTAAGCAGTATTCCGTTGTGTACATGTACCACAATTTCTGTATCCATTCTTCGGTTGTGGAACATCTAGTTTGTTTTCAGATTCTGGCTATTATGAATAAAGCTGCTATGAACATAGTTCAGCTGATGTCCTTGTTGTATGGTGGAGCATCCTTTGAGTGTATGCCCAGGAGTGGTGTAGCTGAGTCTTGAAGTAGTACTATTCTCAATTGCCTGACAAAGCACCCGACTAATTTCTAAAGTGGTTGTGCAAGTATGCGATCCCACCAGCAATGTAGGACTGTTCTCTGTGGATGATTATTAATATTTAATATTTATTTAACTTTTAGTTAAACAATAGTTATTCCTAAACCAGCTGTATACACAAATCACCACACAGAGACTAGGATTTATTTAATTAATCTAGAGCACAATGCTGGGCAATAATTACTCCATCCTAAACCTCTGAGCATGCATAGCTTCCTACCAGTCAGATTTCCAGTATTGTACTTGCTTTTCATATCTTGGGTCCAGTTCATTTCTACTGATGATTCCCTGTCTTCTCTTCTCAGATCTCTCCTCCCACTCCTTCTTTCTCTTCCCCTCCAGATCAGGATCAGGATGTACCACTCTACCCTCTCTGTGTTACTCAGCATTGCTTGGTTTTTTTTATTGACAATTTAAGCATGTTTACACAAACCTGAGACAGGTGATACTTAGAATAAGCATCACAATGCAATGTCCAGTTTGAAACCAGATACTGGGGAAGAGAAATCAATGTTTGAATGAACAAGGGTAAGTTGAATACAAGAACATTGGACCAACAATTCCCCTTGCTCCACATCCTCACCAGTATGTGCTGTCACATGAGTTTTTGATCTTAGCCATTCTGATGAAATCTCAGAGTCATTTTGATTTCATTTCTCTGATGACTAAAGATGTTGAGCATTTCTTTAAATGTTTCTCCACCATTCAATATTCCTCTGTTGAGAATTCTGTTTTTTTAATTATATTAATTGGTTTCTTTGTTTTTCTTTTTTTCTTCCTCTTTTCTTCTTCTTCTTCTTATTATTATTAATTACACTTTATTCATTTTGTATCCCCCCATAAGTCCCTCCCTCCTCCCCTCCCGATCCCACCCTCCCACCCCGTTCTTCATGCATGTTCCTCCCCATGTCCACTGATAGGGGTGGTCCTCCTCTCCTTCCTTCTGATCTTAGTCTATCAGATCACATCAGGAATGGCTGCATTGTTTTCTTCTGTGGCCTGGTAAGGCTGCTTCCCCCTCAGGGGGAGGTGATCAAAGAGCAGGCCAATCAGTTTATGTCAGAGGCAGTCCCTCTTCCCATTACTATGTAACCCACTTGGAAACTGAACTGCCATGAGCTACATCTGTGCAGGGGTCTTAGGTTATCTCCATGAATAGTCCTTGGTTGGAGTATGAGTCTTTGGGAAGTTCCCTGTGTTCAAATTTTCTTGTTCTGTTGCTCTCCTTGTGGAGTTCCTGTCCTCTCAAGCTCTTGCTATTTTCCACTTCTTACATAAAATTCCATTCACTCTGCCCACCAGTTGGCCATCAGGCTCAGCACCTGTTTTGATAGTCTGCAGGGCAGAGGCTTTCAGATGCCCTCTGTGGCAGGTTCCTAGGTTGTTTCCTGTTTTCTTCTTCTTCTTCTGATGTCCATCCTCTTTGCCTTTCAGGATGGGGATTGAGCGTTTTTGTTAGGGTCCTCTCTTTTGCTTAGTTTGTTTAGATGTACAGATTTTAGTGGGTTTATCCTATGTTGTATGTTTATATGAGTGAGTATATACCGTGTGTGTCTTTTTGCTTCTGGGACAACTCACTCAGGATGCTCCTTTCCAGGTCCCACCATTTACCTGCAAATTTCATGATTTCCTTATTTTTCATTGCTGAGTAATACTCCATTGTATAGATGTGCCACAATTTCTGCATCCATTCTTCAGTTGAGGGGCATCTGGGCTGTTTCCAGCTTCTGGCTATTACAAATAAAGCAGCTACAAACATGGTTGAGCAAATGTCCTTGTTGTGTACTTGAGCCTCTTTTGGATATATGCCTAGGAGTAGTATGGCTAGATCTTGAGGAAGCGCTATTCCTAGTTGTCTGAGAAAGCGCCAGATTGATTTCCAGAGTGGTTGTACTAGTTTACATTCCCACCAGCAGTGGAGGAGGGTTCCCCTTTCTCCACAACCTCTCCAGCATGTGTTGTCACTTGAGTTTTTCATCTTGGCCATTCTCATGGGTGTAAGGTGAAATCTCAGGGTCGTTTTGATTTGCATTTCCCTAATGGCTAATGAAGTTGAGCATTTCTTTAAGTGCTTCTCTGCCATTCGATATTCCTCTACAGAGAATTCTCTGTTTAGCTCTGTTCCCCATTTTTTATGTGGATTACTTGGTTTGCTGTTTTTCAGCTTCTTTAGTTCTTTATATATACTGGATATGAGTCCTCTGTCAGATAAAGGGTTGGTGAAGATTTTTTCCTAATCTGTAGGCAGTCGCTTTGTTTTGATGACAGTATCCTTTGCTTTACAGAAGCTTTTTAGTTTCAGGAGGTCCCATTTATTGATTGTTGCTCTCAGAGCCTGTGCTGTTGGTGTTCTGTTCAGGAAGTTGTCTCCTGTACCAATGAGTTCTAGGGTATTCCCCCCCCTTTTTTTCTAGCCGATTTAATGTGTCTGGTTTTATGTTGAGGTCTTTGATCCACTTGGACTTCAGTTTTGTGCAAGGTGATAAGTATGGATCTATTTTCATTTTTCTACATGTAGACATCCAGTTAGACCAGCACCATTTGTTGAAGATGCTATCTTTTCTCCATTGTATGGTTTTGGCATCTTTGCCAAAAATCAGGTGTCCATAAGTGTTTGGGTTTATTTCTGGGTCTTTTGTTCGGTTCCATTGATCCACCATTCTGTTTCTATGCCAGTACCATGCAGTTTTTATAACTGTTGCTCTATAGTACAGCTTGAGATCAGAAATGGAGATACCTCCAGAAGATCTTTTATTGTAGAGGATTGTTTTAGCAATTCTGGGTTTCTTGTTATTCCATATGAAGTTGAGAATTTTTCTTTCCAGGTCTGTAAAGAATTGTGCTGGCAATTTGATGGGAATTGCATTGAATCTGTAGATTGCTTTTGGTAAGATGGCCATTTTTACTATGTTAATCCTGCCAAGCCATGAGCATGGGAGATCTTTCCATCTTCTGATATCTTCTTCTAATTCTGTCTTCAGAGACTTGAAATTTTTTTCATACAAGTCTTTGACTTGCTTGGTTAGGGTCACACCAAGGCTATTGTGAAGGGATGTTTCCCTAATTTCTTTCTCAGCCCTTTTGTCTTTTGTATACAAGAGTGCTACTGATTTTTTTGAGTTAATTTTGTATCCGGCCACTTTGCTGAAGGTGTTTATCAGCTGTAGAAGTTCCCTGGTAGAGTTTTTGGGGTCACTCATGTATACTATCATATCATGTGCAAATAGTGATAATTAAGGTCTTTACATATTTTGGATATTAACCCTTTGTCAGATGTACAGCTGGTAAAGATCTTTTCCCTGTCTTCAGGCTGGCATTTTGTTCTGTTTACTGTGCCATTTGCTTTAAAGAAGCTTTTCAGTTTCATGAGGTCCCATTTATGATGTCAGAACCTGAACTATTGGTGTTTTGTTCAGGAAGTTGTTTCCTGTGCCAATGAGTTCAAGGCTCTTTCCCACTTTTTCTTCTAGTAGATTTAGTGTGTCTGGTTTTATGTTGAGGTATTTAATTCACTTGGCCTTTAGCCTAGTGCAGGGTGATCAATATGGATGTCTTTGAATTTTCCTACATGTAGATATCCAATTAGGCTAGCACCATTTGTCAAAGATGCTATCATTTTTTTTCCATTGTAGAGCTTTGGCTTCTTTGCCAAAAATAAAGAATCCATAGGTGTGTGGGTTTATATCTGGGTCTTCAATTCAATTCCATTGATCCATCAGCCTGTTTTTATGCCAGTACTATGCAGTTTTTATTACTGTTGCTTTATAGTAGAGTTTGAGATCAGGGATGGAAATACCTCCTGAAGATCTTTTATTGTGCATGATTGTTTTAGCTATTCTGGTTTTTTTTTTTTGTTTGTTTTTTTCCGTATGAGTTTGAGAGTTGTTCTTTCAAGGTCTGTAAAGAATTATGTTGGTATTTTTATGGGTATTACATTGAATCTGTAGATTGCCTTTGATAAGATGGCCATTTTCACTATGTTAAACCTACTGAACTGTGAGCATAGGAGAGCTTTCCAACTTCTTATACCTTTTTCACTTTCTTCAGAGACTTGAAGGTTTTTTTGTTTGTTTGTTTGTTTGTTTTTTGTTTGTTTTTTGTTTTTGTAAGTCTTTCGCTAGCTTGAATAGGGTTACACCAAGATACTTTATGTTTTTTGTGGCTGATATGATAAGTCTCATTTCCGTAATTTCTTTCTCAGCCTGTTTGTCTTTTGTATACAGCAGGGGCTAGTGATCTTTTTGAGTTAATTTTGTATCCAGCCACCTTGCTGAAGGTGTTTATCAGCTGTAGGAGTTTCCTAGTAAAGTTTTTGGGGTCACTTTTGTACACTATCATATCCTCTGCAAATAGTGATACTTTGACTTCTTCCCTTGCAATTGTTAGTCCCTTGATCTTCTTTAGTTGCCTTTAGGATTTCCTGTACTATATTGAAGAGACAGACTTGTCATGTTCCTGATTTCAGTGGAATTGATTTGTTTCTTTCTGTTTAGTTTGGTGTTGTCTATAGGCTTGCTGTATATTGCCTCTACTATGTTTAGGTATGTGCCTTATATCCCTGATCTTTCCAAGACTTTAAATATGAACAAGTGTTGGATTTTGTCAAATGCTTTTTTGGCATCTAGGGAGATGATCATTTTTTTTCTTTAGTCTGTTTATATGGCAGATAACATTAATGGATTTCCATATATTGAACCACCCCTGCATGCCTGGGATAAAGCCTACTTGGTCAAGATAGATCATATATTTGATGTTTTTTGAGTATTTTTGTGTCAGTGATCTTAAGAGACATTGGTCTAAAAATTTCTTTCCTTGTTGGGTCTTTGTGTGGTTTAGGTGTCAAGGTAACTATGGCCTCATAGAATGAGATTGGTAATGTTTTTTTTTTTTTTTTTCCATTTCTATTTTGTGGAATAGTTTGAAGAGTATTGGTATTAGCTCATCTTTGAAGGTCAGGTAAATTCTGTGCTGAAACTATCTGGCCCTGGGCTTTTTTTGTTTGGGAGACTTTTCATGACTCCTATTTCTTTGGAGGATATAGGATTATCTTATTTGTTTACCTAATCCTGATACAACTTTGGTAAGTCAAATCTATCAAGAAAATTTCTCATTTCATTTAGATTTTCAAATTTTGTGGCATATAGGTTTTTGAAGTAAGACCTAACAACTCTTTTGATTTCCTTAGTGTCCATTGTTACATCTCCCTTTTTGGTTCAGAGTTTGTTATTTTACTAGTGTCTTTCTGCCTTTTAGTTAGTCTGGCTAAGGGTTTGTCTATTTTCTTGATTTTCCCAAAAAAATAAAACAACCCACAACTCTTGGTTTCATTAATTCCTTGAGTTGTTCTCTTTGTTTCTAATTTATTGGTTTCAGGCCTGTGTTCCATTATTTCCAGCCATCTACTCCTTTTGGGTGTGTCTGCTTTTTTCTCCCCTAGAGCTTTCAGGTGTGCCATTAAGTTGCTAGTACAGGGTGTCTCCAATCTCTTTATGAAAGCACTTAGTGCTATTAATTTTCCCGTTCTTAACACTGCTTTCATTGTGTCCATAAGTTTGGGTATGTTGGGTCTTCATTTTCATTGAATTTTAGGAAGACCTTAATTTATTTTTTTCTTCCCTGGACCAGTTGTTATTGCATAGGTAGTTGCTCAGTTTCCATGTGTGTAGGCTTTTTAAAAAATTTCTGTTGTTGTTGAGCTTCAGTTTTAGTCCATCATGATCTGATAGGACACAACATATTACTTCAATCTTTTTGTGTCTGTTGAGGTTTGCTTTGTGACCTACTATATGGTTAATTTTATATGCTTTTGTGTCTGGGTGAAAAGTTCTATAGATGTCTGTTAGATCCATTTGATTGATGACATCTGTTAGTGTCATTATTTCTCTGTTTAGTTTCTTTTTTGAAGACCTGTCTTTCGGGAAAAGTGGGGTGTTGAAGTCTCCCACCGTTAATGTATGAGGATCCAAATATAGTTTAAGCTTTATTAATATTTCTTTTACAAATATGGGTTTTCTTGTATTTGAGATGTCTTCGTGGAATTTTCTGATTAGAATGAAGTATCTTTCTCATCTCTTTTGATTAATTTTAGTTGAAAGTCTATTTTATTAGATATTAGAATGGCTACTCCAGCTTGCTTCTTTGGTTTGTTTGCTTGGAAAACCTTCTTTTAGCCCTTTAATCTCAGGTAATGTCTATCTTTGTGGCTGAGGTGTGTTTCTTATATGCAGCAGAATGTTGGGTCTTGTTTATACATCCATTTTGTTAGTCTGTGTCTTTTTATTGAGGATTGAATCTATTAATGTTGAGAGAGATTAATGACCAGTGACTGTTAGTTCTTTTTCTTTTGATGATGGTTGTAGTACTATATATGTATGCTTGTCAACTTTTAATTTTGCTGTAGTGAAGTTATTTCCTGTGTTTTTTTGGGTGTACTTAGCCTTCTTGGGTTGGATTTTTTTTTTTTTCATCTAGTATCTTCTGTAGGGCTTGTTTTGTGGATAGGTACTGTTTAAATATGTTTTTTGTCGTGGAATATCTTGTTTTCTCCATCTATTGTTATTGAGAGTTTTTCTGGCCATAATAGTCTTGGCTGACATCTGTGTTCTCTTAGGGTCTGCATGACATCTGTCCAGGCCTTTGTGGCTTCATTGTCTCTGTTGAGAAGTCAACAGAGGTGATTTTTAATAGGTTTGCCATCATACATTACTTGACCCTTTTCCCTCACAGCTTTTAATATTTTTCTTTATTCTGATTATTGTTTTGATTATTATGTGGTGGGAGAATTTTCTTTTCTGATTTAATCTATTAGGTGTTCTATAGGTCTCTTATATGCTTATAGGCATCTCTTTCTTCAAATTATGGAAATTTTCTTCCATGATTTTCTTTTGAAAATATTTTCTGGGCTTTGAGATAGGAATCTTCATTTTCCTCTATTGCCATTATTCTTAGGTGTAGATGTTAATTTTTTCAAATGCTACTTTACTTTGGGAGTTCCTTAAAGCTCATACCTCCCTTCCAACCCCCCAACCCAAGGTAGGAGAAAAATGCTGTTGTAAGGGAAAGGGGGCATAGCCTTCTTTACTTCTTCTTTCTGGGTAGGATCATAGGAAAATGGTGGAGGCAATACCAATATTTGTCTTCAGAAAATCCAGAAGTCCAGGTAACCAGCAAACATCAAATGTAGCAGCAGGACAAACTATGAGCAAGCAGTCCTCCTTTGACTCTTCTAAGTGACCACCTCTTCTCTGGGCTATCATATTTATACCCCTCAAAATCCTTAGAATTCAACTAATTCCAGCTAGCAAAAACATGCTCTGCATGAGACAATTAACAGGTGTGGAAAAACTAAAATCCCTCACATGAGATTTAAAAAAAAAAAAAACAACAACAACAAACATGTTTACAAATCACAAACCAAAACATCCACAACATTTCCCCTTTCTATTAAAAAAAAGACAGCTTTTCTCTAACATTTAATAAACTACATAGAATAAGAATTATGATTTTCTTGTTTCTAATAGTTGAGTAGTATTCCATTGTGTCGATGTACCACAGTTTCTGTATCCATTCCTCCATTGAAGGACATCTAGGTTGTTTCCAGATTATGGCTATTACAAATAAATCTGCTATGAACATAGTTAAGCAAATGTCTTTATTAAATGGTGGGCACATTTTGGGTATATGCCCAGGAGTGGTATAGTGGGATCTTGAGGTAGTGCTATTCCCAATTTTCTGAGAAAGTGCCTGATGATGCAACCTTGCCATGCCACCAAGGAAGAGGATCCAGGCAGTCCTAATGAGACTTAACAAGCTATGAGCAGATGGTAATAGTGGAAAACTTCCCCTTTCAGTGGACTGGGGAAGGGGATAGGAGAAGAGGAGGGAGGGTGGGACTGGAGGAGTTGAAGGAGGGGGCTTCAATAGGGATGTATAATGAATAAATTGTGAAGAAAAAATTAAAATTAAAAAAAGAATTATGAGAATTATCAAGTAAGAATTACATTTACAATGTCCAATACACTTGTATTGGCAATCATGGGAAAAGTATCACATTATCTATCCTATTCTGGTGAGTCCTAAGTTCTGTACCTAAACCACTTTCTTACCATATTTTGTACTTATCAACCTAAAAACACCTACCTAGACCTTAAAACATATTTTTAGACATAAACCATCATCTTAAGCTTACTTGTAGTAAAACTATGACTACCTAGTCTTCAACCTCATCAGAGCCCTTAGAAGGGCTAAATAATATTAGCTAAATATATAGGAAGCATAGAGAAAACAGCTTCCAGAACTATAAAAATGACAGAATCAGTTGGCTGCTAGACAGTCACTAGAGGTTTCTCTGTGTCACTGGGGCAGCCAATCTTCAACCTACTGGCCCAGAATGTCTGACAGGTTTTTCTTTGAAACAGGGATTTGGAAGGACTGACCACTTAGTCTCTGCAAAGTTGGACTATCGAAGTTCCAGTGTCCTGCTTGTTCACAGTTTATTTTGACAGCCTCCTATCAGCATTTTAAGGACAATTTTTTTTTTTCTTCAGTGGCTATCTTGCCATATTTTCTCTTTGATGTCCATTATTTTCTTTGAAGTAGATTAAAGGTGTTGCCACTTAATCTTGAAAACCTAAGAGACTAAATAAAACTTATTTCAGTAATTAATTAAATTAGTATCTAACAAGACTATACATAAGTTTATAGGTTACTAACAACTAATTTGCCTCTCTAAAAATCCTAAAGAGTTTGCAAGTGTTAGCTTTCATAAGACTAGAATTTTACACTACATTTTCAAATGAGTTGCATATGTACAATATGTCAAGCAAAAGTTGATCAAAATAACCTTAAATTTCTATCATACACAATAAATTGGTTGCATATTTATAATACATTAAGCAAAAATTAGTTAAGATAATCTTAAATTTCTATCAATAGACAATAAATGAATTGCATATGTACAATACATTAAGCAAATGTTGATCAAAATAATCTTAAATTTCTATCTATATACAATAATCCATACCAATATATAATTTTTGACACAAATAGATTTAATATTCTACCTTTTATTCTATAATCATATAACCTCCCCTTTTTAAAAATCATTCCCATTTTTCCTCCTTTCCCCTAATAGTAGCTAAGAGAGAAAAATAAGAGAAAAACATAGGTGGGGAAAAAAGAAAGAGATCCTTGATTTTAACCTTTATCTTTTTTTTCTTACCATGACAAATCCATAACCCATCAAACAACCAACAACACGAACCCCACCTCTTGGGAATGGGGCCATCATGTTCTCAAAATTATTTTTATTGTCTGGGGGAAAATCATGTTTCCGGTATTCTTAAAAAGTTAGGATATTGGACCAGCACTGGAAAAGCTAGCTCTGTCTTTTCCTGTCTAGTCTATATAATTTTTGTGCAGTCTCTGTGTTTTTTGTGTAATCTGCTGTTTTCTGTTAAGTCTCTGTGGTATTGATCATTTGGGTTAACACTTTTGAAGTTGACCTGGGTGTAGATTCTTGAGGAAACAGTAACTGAGTCAGTCTGTGAGGCTGAATCATCTTGGCTTCTTGATTTATCTTCATTGTTATCTGGTTTTTTGCTCTGAAAATAAATAAACTTTTAAAAGTAATATTGTAGATACATTTTGAATCATGAGGACCAGGTAGCCAATAAGAATCATTTTCCATGTGAAGACAGTCAAGTCTCAGCTAGTAGGAGGTCTTTTCTGGTCAAGTCTAATCTTTTTAAGTTTTGTTGGTAACCAGATTTTTTTTTTCAATCCCTGTAGCTACATAAGCAGGACAATGTCCCCACCTCAAAACTATTATAGATCCCCACTCTGCTGTCAACACCTCTTTATAGTAAGTGGGTTGATTTAGTTCTAGAGTTTTTCCTATAACCCAGTGTCTCTGTCAGGTACTATTGTTCCTTTTTCACCAACATTAAGAAAATGTAAAGTTAACAAAGCATTATTTAGCCTGTCCTTGGAAGTCTTAACTTTCTATTTTTCTATAATAAGCACTTCTTTAAACCACGATTGGCTCTTTCTACAAATGCCTGTCTTATAGGATTGGGTGGTATATGCTTTATATTATAATATTCATAGAATTGCTTCACCTTACTGCACACATATGCAGGAGCATTATCAGTCTTAATTTGTGCAGGTATCCCCATAATTGCCATTATTTCCAACAAATGTGTAATGACAAAATCAGCCTTTTCTGAACTTAAAGTAGCTGCCCATTGGCACTTTGAATATGAATCTTTGCTATGATATAAATGCCTGTTTTCCAAATTTTGCAAAGTGAAACACAACCATCTGCTAGATTTCTTTTCTTCTGTACCTCTACCCTTACTTCCAGCAGGTTATGGAGTTTAGTTACACAGAGAACAAGTAAGATATTTTTTTAATTATTTTTTGGCTTGTTGCAAAGTGATAGAAATTTTTTTTAAACCTTTACTAATTAACATGCTGTTTTCATGAAAATTTGAGGTTTCTAACACATTTCTTTTAAGCAACTGGTCAATTTCCTTATTTCCTTGTGCCAATGAACCTGAAAAACCTGTATGAGACAAAATATTAGTAATAAATAATGGATAGTTTCTATTTCTGATGGCCTGTTGCAGTTGCATAAATAACAAAGTCAATTCTGAGTTATCAGCAATAAATTCACCAGTTTATATATGCAAAACAACCTTTTCTGCATATTACGAGTCAGTAATTATATTAAGAGATTCAGGAAAATATAATAATACCATAAGGATTGTATATAATTCTGATATTTGAACTGAGGTATATGGGCTTTTGATCACCTTGCTTATTTTGTCTGACTTATATCCTGCCATTCCCATCTTGTTTACATCAGAATAGAATGTAGGTATCTCAGGAATTGGTGTTCCTTTTAAATACATGGAAGAATCCAATTACTTCTTTTTATAAAGTCTATACATTTGCTTTTAGGATATTTGTTATTAATTTCTCCCAAATAGTTACTACAAACTTCTTGCCAGTCTTCATTGGTTACCCACAATGACATGATCTCAGCGTTTAGTATGAGGCACTACAAGTTCAGCCGGGTCCATTCCTGACAATTGACATATTCTTGGTCTACCTTTTTAAATTAATTCAGAAACCTTTTGTACATATGCCTTTATTTTTTTACTTTGTTTATGTGCTAAGTAAATCTTTTCCATTATGCCATCTTCACTTTGCATAATGAGCCCAGTAGAAAAATGAGTTAAAGGCAAAGTGACTGAAAAACAATCAAGTTTAGGATCAATTTGATCCACCTCTGCATCTTGCAGTCTTTGTTCTACCAGAATTATCTCTTTTTCTGCTTCAGCTGTTGGACATCTTGGACTGTCTAAATTTGAATCTCCTTGTAATGCTTGAAATAAATTACTTATCTCATAAGTACTTAATCAAATTGTAGGCCTCAGCCAGTTAATATTTCCCAATAATTTTTGAAAATCATTAAGAGTTTGCAATTGTTCAAATTTGTCCCTACAGATCTGTATGTTTTGTGGTCGAATATTTTGTTGACTTATTTTATAACCCAAATAGCTAAGTGAATCTCCTTTTTGTATTTTTTTTCTGCAGCAGTCTGTAACCACCAACATGGCAGAATTCTTTGTGTTTACTTAAACATCTTTTTCTAAAGTATCTGCATTATAATAGCCAACAAAAAAAAATCATCCATGTAATGACAAATGATAGATTGAGGGAACTGCTTACAAATTATTTCTAATATTGTTACATAAAATATTGACCATAAAGTTGGACTATTTAACATTCCCTGTGGCAACACTCTCCAGTGGTATCTCTTTATTGGCTCCCTATTGTTCTGAGTAGCTACCGAGAAAGCAAACCTTTCCCTGTTCTGCACATGCATGGGTATAGTGAAAAAGCAGTCCTTTAAATAAATTATTATTATAGCCCAAGATCTGGATAACAAAGAAGATAAAGGAATTCCAGGTTGTAAAGAACCCATTGGTTGGATGACTCTATTCACTGCTCTTAAATCCATTATTATCCTCCATTTTCCTGATCGCTTATTAAAAACGAACACAGGAAATTCCACGTGCCCCAGTAGACTCTTCTATATACTGAGCCTGCAGCTGCTTTTGTACCAGTTAATTAAGTGTCTGTGATTTTTCTTTTCTTATGGGCCGCTACTCTTGCCAAACAACTATTTGATAGTCATTTTAGGGGTAGGGTTGTTGGTATGTTAACAGTGACCCCTGAGATAAATTTGGAAACTCAATCCCTGTGATGTTCTGTACTTGGACAGTAGGCACAGCGTCTAATTGTTCTTGATTACACTTATCAATACTTTCCCCAGGAGCAACTTCACCCCTAATTTCATCATTTTCTGTCTCTGGGCTTGCATGAATATTAATTTGAGTACCTGATTATTGTAAAAGATACCTTCCCCATAAATTTATGGGTATGTCAGCCACATGAGGTATCAATTTCCCTGTTTGCCCTTTTGGTCCAACACTTTTAATCTGCCGTACACTTTTTCATATTTGGGATAATTTACCAATTCTTATAAACTGTTTATAAACCTTCTAAAGTGACAATTTTGGGTTCCAAGACTTTTGGGAAAGAGTACTAACATCAGCTCCTGTATTTACCAAACCTCATATTTCAATTACTCATTGTACCATTAATTGGGGGTCTCTGATCATTAGTTACTGTTTGCCAGGACACACTGTTTTCAGTATTTCCAAATGCCCCTGTTTTTTATACTGAAGTGACTTTACCCTTGAGGTAGGGAAACAGTAACAGCTGTATAATTCTATCTCCTGCATTGATTTGCATTTCCTTTTTTACATAGCCATGATTTTAATTTCTTCCTTGTAATACTCGTCTACAATATATGGAAGCACAATAAATCTTTTAGAAGTTAATCCACTTCTTCCCAAGACCATCCCTAAAGTCCCTTAAGGCAAAGGACCATAAACATCAATGGAAAATTTGCAATATTGAAGTCTTGGGGATAGGATAAGAGGTTTATCTAGAGCCACATCTAAAGCTGCACTACCTTCAGTAGTGTGCATCAAAGCCTAGATTCTTTGTTTTGGATTTCCTGCTTGGCTGTTACCTCTGGCTGCTCATATTGTTTGCTGTGGGGCCTCAAAGTGACAGGCCCCTCCATTTATTTCCAGGTGGCAAGAATTACCTTGTATGTCCTTTCTAGAATGGCAGTCCTTAGACCAGTGCTTTCCTTTGCCACAGCAACTATGAAATCCTAGGAGCAGTTGTATTCCATTGTAGCCAGAATCTGCTTGTTTCGATCTACAAGTAAATGTACCATATTCCTCAGAGCTAAATCTCTTCCTATTTTGAGCTCTAAAGCATTTAACTTTACAGGTTTTTTTGTCGTTGTTTTGGTTTGGTTTTGTAAATGGTTAAATCCACTGTAATTAAAGCACTGTGCATTTTGATTTCTGAGACTTTTAGCTATGGCTTGTCTTACGATATTGCCATGATGCTTCTGAGAGCCAATATCAGTTGTCTCTCTTATTCATTCATCTATTGTAGCTGCTCATGCTTTCAATGGTCTAAGTGCTCTCTGACATTCAGTATTTGCATTTTCATACAGCAAGGTCAGTATCAATGCTTGTCTGGTCTCAGGGTCTGTTATGGCTCTATTTATAGCTGAACCCAATCTGTGTAAAAAGTTGGTGAAGGCTTCTGCAGGGCCTTAAACTACTTTAGTAAAAGAGGTGAATGTTTTTCTACTCTCCCCAACCATTTCCCACACTTGTAAAGCTGTAACATGACATTGTTCAATTACAGCATGATCAGATTGGATTTGTTCTCATAAATCAGCATAATGCCCTTCACCAAGCAATTGATCTTTAACAACATTTATTTTTCCTGCTATATTCCATTGTTCAATTTTTGTGGCTTCATCTCTCCACCACAATAACCATTGTAACTGCTGACCAGTTTTAATAGAGCTGACACCAATCCCTTCCAATCTTGGGAAATAAGTCTATTTTGGGTAGCCCAGTTACTTAACATTTGCTTAAAGAAATATGAATGTATCCCATACTTTACAATAGACTCTTCAAAATGCTTTATATCTAGCACTTCTATTGGATGCCATGTCCTCTCATCATAAGCCTCACCAGTAGCAGGCATATGCTGCACAAAGACTGGGAAAGCTGATGGTGCTTATGTAGGCCCAAAATACTGCTCTGGAGGTGGACTTGGTTCAACAGTAACTCATTTTCCCTATACAGCATCCTGCTCTTCCCAGTCTATTGCCTCATGCAGGTGCTCTGGGCACCTGGCAGCAAATGTGCCTGGAGCAGAGCAGGGCGGCAATCTGCCTTCCAGCCTAGTTCACTTTCCTTTTTTATCCTGCAGGAAATTACTGTTCTCAGACACCAGGCCTGAACTCTTATTCTCCTTTCACTGGCACCTTTTGTTTTCCAAGCACTTCAACCTCTACATGCACATGCTCTAGGTACATAGCCAATTCTGCAATTTTTCTAACACAAGAGAATTGAGTGAATCTTCTGGGTTTTCAGCTTTCCTCCCAACCTTTTTCAAAATGGAATTTATAAAGACTATGCAGCAAAACCAGAAACCCCCTCTGGGAACAAGACAGGAGACCACCCAGTGGCAGTAACCACTGTTTTGCCAAGCTCCCTAAACAACATTGGCAACCCATCAAAACCTGATGATTCCTCTGTTACATCAAAAGTGAAGTTACCCATTATGCCTAGCCACATTGGGGTGCTACCTGTAGGCACTAGTTTTTCAAATGCTACTTTATTTGGGGGTTCTTTTAAGCTTATACCTCCCTTCCAATCCCCCAACCCCAGGCAAGTGGGAAAAGATTGTAGGGGAAAGGGCACATAGCCCTCTTTACTTCTTCTTGCTGGGTAGGATCATAGGATTCTTTTGGGGGGCAATACCAATATCCATCTTCAGGAAATCCAGAAGTCCAGGAATAAGCAAACATTAAATTTAGCAGCAGGACAAACCCACAGCAAGCAGTCATCCTCTGACTTCTCAAAGCAACCAAGCCTTCTTCCTCTTGGCTGTCATATTTATACCTCTCAAAGTACTCAGAATTCAACTAATTCCAGCTGGCAATGAGACAATTGTCCAGCTCCACATCGGACAATAAACAGGTGTGGACAAATCAAAACCCCTACTTGGGATTATGACAAAAACATGTTTACATATCATAAACCAAAATGCCCACACTTAAGTTTTGTCTTTTCATGGTGTCCTTGATTTCTTGGACATTTTACAGCAGGAAATTTTAGATTTACCATTTTCTTGATAGATGCATCAATTTCTTCTATTGTATCTTCTATACCTGAGATTCTTTTCTCCATCTTTTGTATTCTGATGGAGATGCTTACCTCTGTAGTTCCTGTGTTCTTCTCTAAGTTCTCTCTTTCCAGGATTGCCTCAGTTTGTGCTTTCTTTATTGATTCCATTTCCACCTTCAGATACTGAACCATTTTATTGATTTCTTTCACCTGATTGTTTGTGTTTTCCTGTATTTCTTTGAATGACTTATTCATTTCCTCTCTCAGGCCTCTCTAATGGCCTCCATCTGTTTAACTGCCTCTTCCTGTGTTTTTACAGATTTCACTTGTTTCCTCCATTATCATCTTCATAAACACAGATTTAAGGTCATTTTCTTGTGTTTCAGTTGTGTTAGGGTATCCAGGACTGCTTGCCTTTGGATTACTGGGTTCTGGAGATGCCATGTTGCTTTGGCTTTTGTTCAGTGTGCTCTATGCTGGCCTTTAGCCCTCTGGGTCTCTGGCATTGGCTGGTAGTCTCTGATGCCCACTAGAGTCCTGGTAGATGGGGGTGTGGGAAGAGCCCTGAGCAGGAAGTTGGGTGTTTCAACAGGAGCCCTTCTCAGATTGGTGCACATGGTTTCTGACTGGATGGTGGTTCTCAGGTAATTGCCATGACTCTCCTCAGGTGTATATTTCTGTGGACTAACTGCACTTCTCAGGAGTTTGGGGATTCTTCTTTTACCAGGGAAAGCTGCCCTGCCACTGGCTTCTGAGGTTAATGAGTCACAGCTGCTCAGACACTGTTCTCAGATACTGTGTTTGCTGGGCGCAGCCATCTTGGAGAATCAGGGAACCCAGAGCTTTGGTCAGTCTCCATAGGGAGATGGGCTGAGCTTTGGAACAGCGTCTGAGGCTGCTCCCACCGCCCCCAGGTGTCAGGAGGCCTGAGATTGGAGCCTAGTGCTCCAGCACCCAGAAGGCATTTACTGGGAGGTGAGCAAAGCAGGCAGGCATGTGGCTAGATGCTGGAGACCAAGCACCTGCTTCACCCTCGTGGATCCCCTCAGAAATCTTTTTTTTTTTTTTTTAGTGTTTGTTAATATATGTTATTACTTATAAGACTGAAAGAGTGACATGTCTCACGATCGGATTTGTAAAGTTGAATTTTGAAACGGAAGCAAAATTGTCTGTTTAAGACCTCAACTACAATAGCAACTACAGTTATGGGAGGCAGGTGTCATAATAGGCACTTGGTGTATGATTTTAGTTATTATGGAAGCCCTTAAGAAAGTATTATTAACTCACTGTGGTGGTAGAGACATAATATGTGAGTTTAAGGTCACCCAAACTGTCTATGAATTACAGAATTTGCATGGTTATCCATTGAAGCTGTGTAATTCTCGCCAGTCTTCATTGAGAAAAGAAAAGCGCATCATTGTTGAATTATCATCTACTAAATTTTCTGTGTCTTGGAAACTGTGAGATATTATGATAAGAAAAACAAACCAACCCTCCCCTTCCAAAGTGGAAAAAAACAAAACAAAACAAAACAAAACAAAACAAAACAAAAAAAAAAAAAAAACTCTGCCATGTGGTCCATAAGTATGTTTTCCTTTTATTGAAAACAGATTTTTTTCTCATGTAATGTATCCTGATTGTAGCTTCCCTTCCCTCAACTCTTCCTGCTTTCTTGCCACTTCACCTCCCAACCAAATCTATCCATTTTCTATCATTAGAAAACAAACTGGCTTCTAAGGAATAATAATAAAATGTAATAAAATAAACCAAAAACTAACATATCAGAATAGGGCAAAATAAACAAGAGGAAAGTTGCTCAAGAGAAGGCACAAGCAACAGATACCCACTTGTTCACAGACTCTGGAATCACATAAAAACACTAAAGTAGAAGCTACAATATAAACACAAAGAGCCTGTAGATAAAGAGAGAAAAGATGTGTGCATGTGTGTGTTTGTATGATAATAAAAATAACAGGTATTTTAATATATATACTTATATTTTCACCAAACCTACTTTATTTAAGGTTCTTAAGCACCTTTAATACTCTTCCAACCGCCCCCTGCCTCCCCCCCGCCCCCGCAACCTTAGGTAGGAAATGAATGGGAAAAGGGCTGTAGACCTCTTTTATCTACTTTCTTCTATCTATGGCTTATGGATTGTTAGGGGATTACCAGACTCTGTAGTCATGATACCAGCAATCCAGTCCGAAGGCCAACACAGTGTAGCAACACGAAGTCAGCAAAATTGGCAAGACCAGGTTGGATTCTCCAGAGAAGCTTTCTGGAATGTTTCTCTCCATAAAGTCAAGTGTCAACATATAAAGATCAGGGCAGCAATGTTGATCTAAAAAGTGATATCTCACTCTACCTGGGCCTCTATGTATGTCCTCTCCTCGAAGTCCTCCCATGGATGTTCTCAGCTGGCTAAAGTCACACCCCTCATATGAGAGAGCAAAACATCATTTGCCCTCTCACAAGCCAACCTGGGTAAAACATCACATGGCCAGCTTGTAGCAAAATATCACATGTATCTATGTATCTATCTATGTATGTGTCCATCTATGTATCTATCCATATATGTATGTATCTCTCTCTGTATATATATCTCTCTCTCATATATATATATATATATATATATATATATACATATATATGTAGTTGTCTCTCAACTTCATTTCCTCTATTTTTAAAAATAATACATTGAATCTAAGTAGTGCTGTCCATGTATGGCTGTGTGGGGGGCCATTCACTAAAGCATGGCTTTTCCAGGTCTTTTTTGGGTATCATAAACACTCTAAATCCTCCTGACTCACTTCAATGTCTCTAAGGAATTTGTTCTCTAGACTCCAAATCATGAAGATAATATGAATGTGCAACCAACATCTAGATCCTGTAATCTAATTTATTCTTTTCCTAGAGGTTGAACACTTGATCCTTAATGGCAAAGGCTCAACATCACCTGGACATACCTGTGACCATCCTATAGTGCTAAGTTATCTAGAAAGACCCTGAGTGATATTCACTTACCAGTAACCACATCCTTGTGAAATCATTTTCCAAACCCCTACTCTATCCCTTGAGTATGGCTGGACCTAAATACTAGCTTTCATTGCAAAGGTAAAACAAAATGATGGTTTCCCTAGGATAGTAATCTATCTATTTCTCTCTCTCTCCCCCCTTCCTTCCTTTCTTCCCTGAGAAGGATAGAAATATATATTGTGTGTGCATCTTAACTCTTTATCTCTGTCTCTCTGTTTCTCTGTCTTATTTCATCCCTCTTTCCTGTCTCATTTTCTCTTTTCTTTCTGCCTCTCTGGTTCTGTCTCTCATTTGTTTGTGTCTGATAAAGCCAATTTCCATCTTGTGAGCTGCCTTATGAGAAACCATACACTAAGAAACTTGGGACAGCCTTTCATCAAAAGCCTGCCAGGACCTGAGTCTAGCCAGAAGCTGTGTGAATGAGCACTTGAGCTTGGAAGCGGATCCCTCCCTATTTAATCCTTGGGATGAGACCCTGGCTAGTCTGATCACTGTTTGTAAAATCTGCATAAGAGAAGCCAATTTGGCTAAACCCTGCCTCCTGTTTCACAGAAACAAATAGCTAATACATACTTCTACATTTTAGAACAGCTCATTACAGGGCAGTAAATAACACACCCTTCTCTAATGATTATGGAATTATCTTGCAAATTCAGAGAATAAAGAATAATGACAGCAAGGAAAAGTCTGAGTCCACAATACCTCCATGACACCCCCAAATCCCAGTTCTGGTCACTCTAACTATGCTTGGTACCGTAAGATTTCTTTAACTACAGAAAGTCCCTTTCGTCCTCAGTAATTAGAAAGAACAGGATTGGGGAGATATGAAAATCAGATAAATCCAGCTTTCATCAAGCCCAAACAATTGCATGATATTTCTACTGTGGCTTATTATGTGTATCTTATTCTTTTATAATGCCCAGTTGTCTTTTTTTTTTATATCATCTGGTTTAATTCTTTTAAAAAGTAGAGGATTATTTTATGAGTTTATTGGGGTTTTCATGAAATTTCAAAGCCCTCTCCCTTTCCTCTTCTCCAACCAACCCTGAGGGCATAAAACACGTCTTCATTTATTTTTGCCTTTTCAACAGCATATGGCTGTTTCCTGACACAGAGTGGGTGCAGACATTAATAAAATATTTAACAAAGGTTAGAGGGGAAAAAAGTGCACAAGTCTAACGCTGATTTGCTATATCTAGGTCAATTTACTTCTCCATGAACAAAAGGACATTTTCATGTCCAACTCCAAGAGTTGAGGCTGCTTCCATCTAGTTATGTGCCCAAATCTGGTTCATTTCAGAGCTGAACATTTTAGGGTCAGCATAGCCATCTCTCTTCCAATATGTTTTAGTAAAATAGAGTTAGAACTTGAAGTAGAAAAAACAAAGAAGCAATGAACAGGCCACAATTCTTTCTATATACACGATAGTTTCATTTATTCTTTGAGAATTGCAATGTATTTTGAATATCTCCATGACCTCTCCCCTGGGTCTTCCCAGACCCCTTCTCAACATACCCTACTTCTGATTTTACATCCCCTCCATCCCACTGAATCCAATTAGTGCTGTCATATGCATATAGTATGGGACTCATTGGGGCATAGGGAACCACCTATAAAAATAGTTACCCCTCCCCCAGCAGCCAATAACTAGCAACAACGACTTGGATAGAGGTGGGTCTTTTTGAGTCCCTCACCAGTCCATGCTAGCAGGTTGACAGGCTTGATAGGCAACTAAGCTGCTGTGAGTTTGTGAGTAAAATTGTCATGTCACATCCAAAAGTCAATATTCCATAGCACCTCTCCCGATCTTCTTCCTAGTCTATTCCTTCTGCCTTCTCTTCTTCAGTGTTCCCTGAGCTTGCTCTTTCTCCCTCACCCTCCTCTCTGTGTATGTATAGCTAACTTAGGACTAATTTCCAACACTTTCACCAGTTAGTTAAAGTCCACATCTTGATTATTATTATTTACTATTGGTTTATCTTTTAGCTAAACAGCGGTTATTCTTAAATCATCTATATACACACACCACACAAAACCACCATTCAAAACCACCACACAAAGACTAGGATTTATTTAATTAACCTACAACACAATGCTGGGCAATAATTACTCCATCCTAAACCTCCAAGCCTACATAGCTTCCTCCCATTCAGATTTTCTCCATCATACTTGCTTAAAGTCTGTTTCATTTCTCCTGATGTTTCCAGGTCCTCTCCTCTTGGATCTCTCCTCCCACTCCTTTCTATCTTCTCCCCTCCAGACCAGGATGCCCAGCCCTCTTCTCTCCATGACTCAGCATTGACTGGTTGTTTTTATTGGCAACACAGAGAAAAAAGATGGCATGTTTAACAAACTTGAGACAGGTGATGCTTAGAATAAGCATCACAATGCAATGCTTGTATTAAAACCAGATAGTGGAGTAGAGAAATCAGCATTTGAATGAACAAGGGTAAATTGTATGCATTCCACAGGAACATTATACCAACACACCTGCTTTTATAACTGCCCACTGCAAAAAGAAGCTTTTCAGACCAAGGCTGAAACTAGAACAAACGTATTTAGAAGGCAAGTTTACAATATGGTTATTCAGCAAAGCAATAGCATGGCATATGATCTTTCCATCCATGGTCTTTGGACCAGGCTTACCGTTTCAGGCATGAGTTCCCTTCTTTAACACTTATGAAGGACAAGTGAATGAAGAAAAGATGTACGTGTGTGCCTGTGCACACACATGTAAAAGCTGGGATTGAGAAAATTGAGCTCTTTGATGGAGAAACTTAGAACCCTGGAAGCGCAGCACATTTGTTATATACTAGGAAGCAGGGGTTATTGTACATAGCTGAAGAAGGAAGCTGGGTTATTGCATATAGATTATTACACGTATTACATGTAAATAACCATATTACATATAGGTTATTACATATAACAAGGGGTTAGGGTTATTATATACAGTTGAACCAAAAGGCAGCTTTGCTGATCTTGGTAGTAGCAGGTTCTGCAGGGGAGTTGCCTTTAGGGTGTAAACATTGGGGAGGAGAAAGCCATAGCGCACTCTTACACACACTTCAGGTCAACATTCAGGCCTGAGGCAGGCTTTCCCATCCCTCTTAGTCTCACCTGAGAAAGCCATTGGCACTCCCGTGGGACTGACCCTAATGAGTTCTTTACATTATTAGGGTCCAGAAGAAGCTGAAAAGCAACTCCAGACTCAAGTTGCATGCAAACAACAAAAGGCGTTTATTCTGCCAGCTTTCTGGGGCTATCATCCAGGTAAAATGGCGACCCTAGTCAAAGGTACAAGTCTTATAGGAAACATGGAGAATTTCAGGGACAGGTCATCTTTATTGTGATTGGCGCAGATCAAAAGAAAGAGTATGAGTGCATCTATGATTGGCTAGGTCTAGCTGGGGCCTGATTAGGAGTTGGGGGCTCTCTAAACTGGTCCAAACTAGCCCAAACTGGTGGGTGGCAGGGAATTCACAGGGGTTAATTCCTGACTTGCTTGCATCCAGGTGGTCAGTGGGCTGCATTCTTGTGTCCTGCTACAAGATAAGGCTTCCTGGAACAGATGTCCCTTCCCGTTTTTGTGGTTATCTCTAAACCATTTTTGTTTGTTTTTATTTATCTATTTATTTATTTATTATTTTTATTAATTACACCTTATTCACTTTGTATCCCTCCTCCCTCCTCCCCTCCAGATCTCACCTTGACACCCCCTTCTTCAAGCATGCCCCTCCCCAATTCCAGTGATAGGGGAGGTCCTCCTCTCCTTCCTTCTGACCTTAGTCTGTCAGATCTCATCAGGAGTGGCTGCATTGTCATCTTCTGTGGCCTACTAAGGCTGCTCTCCCCTCAGGGGGAGGTGATCAAAGAGCAGGCCAATCAGATAATGTCAGAGGCAGTCCCTCTTCCCATTACTATGTAACCCACTTGGACACTAAACTGCCATGGGTTACAACTGTGCAGGGGTTCTAGGTTATCTCCATGCCTGGTACTCAGTTGGAGTATGAGTAAGACACCTGTGTTCAAATTTTCTGGTTCTGTTTCTCTCCTTGTGGAGTTCCTGTCCTCTACAGAGCTTACTATTTCCTACTTCTTACATAAGATTCCATGCACTCTGCCCAACAGTTAGCAATAAGTCTCAGTGTCTGCTTTGATAGTCTGCAGGGCAGAAGCTTTCAGAGGCCCTCTGTGGCAGGTTCCTAGGTTGTTTCCTGTTTTCTTCTTCTTCTGATGTCCATCCTCTTTGCCTTTCAGGATGGGGATTGAACATTTTAGTCAGGGTCCTCTCTCTTGATTAGTTTCTTTAGATGTACAGGTTTTAGTAGGTTTATGCTATGTTATATGTCTATATTAGTGAGTATATACCGTTTGTGTGTTTTTGCTTCTGAGAGAGCTAACTCAGGATGATCCTTTCAAGGTTCCACCATTTACCTGAAAATTTCATGATTTCCTTCTTTTTCATTGCAGAATAATAGTCCATTGTGTAGATGTACCACCATTTCTTCATCCATTCTTCAGTTGAGGGGCATCTGGGCTGTTTCCAGCTTCTGGATATTACACATAAGGCTGATACAAACATGGTTGAGCAAATGTTCTTATTGTGTACTTGAGCCTCTTTTGGTTATATGCCTAGAAGTGGTATGGCTGGATCTTGAGGAAGTGCTATTCCTAGTTGTCTGAGAAAGTGCCAGATTGATTTCCAGAGTGGTTGTACAAGTTTACATTCCCACCAGCAGTGGAAGAGGGTTCCCCTTTCTCCACAACCTCTCCAGCATGTGTTGTCACTTGAGTTTTTCATCTTGGCCATTCTAATGGGTGTAAGGTGAAATCTCAGGGTCGTTTTGATTTGCATTTCCCTAATGGCTAATGAGGGTGAGCATTTCTTTAAGTGCTTCTCTGCCATTCGATATTCCTCTACAGAGAATTCTCTGTTTAGCTCTGTTCCCCATTTTTTAAGTGGATTACTTGGTTTGCTGCTTTTCAGCTTCTTTAGTTCTTTATATATACTGGATATTAGCCCTCTGTCAGATAAAGGGTTGGTGAAGATTTTTTTTCCCAATCTGTAGGCAGTCGCTTTATTTTGATGACAGTGTCCTTTGCTTTACAGAAGCTTTTCAGTTTCATGAGGTCCCATTTATTGATTGTTGCTCTTAGAGCCTGTGCTGTTGGTGATCTATTCAGGAAGTTTTCTCCTGTACCAATGAGTTCTAGGGTATTCTCCACTTTTTTTTCTAGCCGAATGTGTCTGGTTTTATGTTGAGGTCTTTGATCTACTTGGACTTCAGTTTTTTGCAGGGTGATAAGTATGGATCTATTTTCATTTTTCCACATGTACACATCCAGTTGGACCAGCACCATTTGTTGAAGATGCTATCTTTTCTCCATTGTATGGTTTTGGCGTCTTTGTCAAAAATCAGGTGTCCATAAGTGTTTGGGTTTATTTCTGGGTCTTTTGTTCAGTTCCATTGATCCACCATTCTGTTTCTATGCCAGTACCATGCAGTTTTTATAACTGTTGCTCTATAGTACAACTTAAGATCAGGGATGGAGATACCTCCAGAAGATCTTTTATTGTAGAGGATTGTTTTAGCAATTCTGGGTTTCTTGTTATTCCATACGAAGTTGAGAATTTTTCTTTCCAGGTCTGTAAAGAATTGTGTTGGCAATTTGATGGGAATTGCATTGAATCTGTAGATTGCCTTTGGTAAGATGGCCATTTTTATTATGTTAATCCTGCCAAGCCATGAGCATGGGAGATCTTTCCATCTTCTGATATCTTCTTCTAATTCTTTCTTCAGAGACTTGAAATTTTTTTCATACAAGTCTTTGACTTCCTTGGTTAGGGTTACTCAGAGGTACCTTATGTCATTTGGGGCTATTGTGAAGGGATGTTTCCCTAATTTCTTTCTCAGCCCTTTTGTCTTTTGTATACAGGAGGGCTACTAAGTTTTTTGAGTTAATTTTGTATCCGGCCACTTTGCTGAAGGTGTTTATCAGCTGTAGGAATTCCCTGGTAGAGTTTTTGGGTCACTCACATATAGTATCATATCATCTGCAAATAGTGATAATTTGACTTCTTCCTTTCCAATCTGTATCCCCTTGATCTCCTTCAACTGTCTTATTGCTCTTGCAAGGACTTCCAGAACTATGTTGAAGAGATATGGAGAGAGTGGGCAGCCTTGTCTTGCCCCTGATTTCAGTGGGATTGCTTTAAGTTTCTCTCCGTTCCGTTTGATGTTGGCTATAGGCTTGCTGTATATCGCCTTTACTATGTTTAGATAAGTGCCTTGTATCCCTGATCTCTCCAATACTTTAAACATGAATGGATGTTGGATTTTGTCAAATGCTTTTTCAGCATCTAGGGAGATTATCATGTGGTTTTTTTTTTCCAGTTTGTTAATACGGTGGATCACATTGATGGATTTCCGTATATTGAACCACGCCTGCATACCTGGGATGAAGGCTATTTGGTCATGGTGGATGATATCTTTGATGTGTTCTTGTATTCGCTTTGCGAGTATTTTGTTGAGTATTTTTGCATCAATGTTCATAAGGGAGATTGGCCTGAAGTTCTCTTTTTTTGTTGGGTCTTTGTGAGGTTTATGTACCAAGGTGTCTGTGGCTTCATAGAATATGTTTGGTAATGTTCCTTCTGTTTCTATTTTGTGGAATAGTTTGAAGAGAACTTGAGTTAACTCTTTGAATGTCTGGTAGAATTCTGCACTGAAACCATCAGGTCCTGGGCTTTTTTTGGATGGGAGACTTTCGATGACTGCTTCTATTTCCTTGGGGGATATAGGACTATTTAAGTGATTTACCTGGTCCTGATTTAGCTTTGGTAAGTGGAATCGATCAAGAAAATTGTCCATTTCATTTAGATTTTCAAATTTTGTTGCATATAGACTTTTGAAGTAAGTCCTAATTATTGTTTGGATTTCCTTAGTGTCTGTAGTTATGTCCCCCTTTTCATTTCTGATTTTGTTTATTTGGATGATGTCTCTCTGCCTTTTAGTTAGCTTGGCTAAAGGTTTGTCTATCTTTTTGATCTTCTCAAAGAACAAGCTCTTGGTTTCATTGATTCCTTGAATTGTTTTATTTGTTTCTAATTGATTGATTTCAGCCCTGAGTTTGATTATTTCCAGCCATCTACTCCTTCTTGATGTGTCTGCTTCTTCTTTTTCTAGGGTTTTTAAGTGAGCCATTAAGTTGCTTGAATGCGCTGCTGTTCGAATTTCTTCTTGAAGGCACTTAGTGCTATTATGTTTCCTCTTAGCACTGCCTTCATTGTGTCCCACAAGTTTGGGTATGTTGTGTCTTCATTTTCATTGAGTTCTAGGAAGACTTTAATTTCTTTCTTTATTTCTTCCCTGACCCAGCTGTCATTCGGTAGCAAGTTGTTCGGTTTCCATGTATGTGTTGGCTTTTTGCTATTTCTGTTGTTATTGGGGTCCAGCTTTATTCCATGTTGATCAGACAGGATACAAGGGATTATATCAATCTTCTTGTATCTGTTAAGGCTTGCTTTGTGACCAACTATGTGGTCTATTTTGGAGAAGGTTCTATGCGGTGCTGAGAAGAAGGTAAATTCTTTTGTGTTGGGTGTAAGGTTCTGTAAATGTCTGTTAGATCCATTTGATTCATGACCTCTGATAGAGATATTGTTTCTTTGTTTAATTTCTGTTTAGTTGACCTGTCCTTTGTTGAGAGTGGGGTGTTGAGGTCTCCCACTATTAGTGTGTGTGGATCTATGTGTGGTTCAAGTTTTATCAATGTTTCTTTCACAAATGTGGGTGCCCTTGTATTTGGGGCATAGATGTTCAGGATTGTGATGTCTTCTTGGTGGAATTTTCCTTTGATTAGTATGAAGTGTCCTTCCCCATCTCTTTTTATTAATTTTGGTTGAAAGTCTACTTTATCAGATATTAGAATGGCTACTCCTGCTTGCTTCTTGCATCTTTTGCTTGGAAAGCCATCTTCCAACCCTTTACCCTCAGGTAATGTCTATCTTTGTGACTTAGGTGTGTTTCTTGTATACAACAGATTGCTGGGTTTTATTTATGCATCCATTCTGTTAGTCTGTGTCTTTTTATTGGAGAATTAAGTCCATTGATGTTGAGAGAGATTAATGACCAGTGGCTATTAGATCCTTTGAATTTGATGTTGTGTGCTTGGTTGCTTTTTGTTTTACTGAAGGGAGGTTATTTATTTCCTGTGTTTTCTTGAATGTAGCTAGTTTTCTTGGGTTGTATTTTTCCTTCTAGTGTCTTCTGTAACACTGGATTTGTGTGTAGGTATTGTTGAAATTTGTTTTTGTCATTGAATATCTTTTTTTCTCCATCTATGAGGACTGAGAGTTTTGCTTGGTATAGTAGCCTTTGCTGACATCTGTGTTCTCTTAGAGTCTGCATGATATCCGTCCAGGCCCTTCTGGGTTTAATAGTCTCTGTTGAGAAGTCAGGTGTGATTCTAATGGTTTTGCCATTATATATTACTTGGCCTTTTTCTCTTGCAGCTTTTAGTATTTTTTCTGTACACTTACAGTTTTGATTATTATGTGGTGGGAGGATTTTCTTTTCTGGTCTAATTTAGTGGGTGTTCTTTAGGCCTCTTGTATTCTTTTTGGCCTCTCCTTTAAGTTGGGGAAATTTTCTTCAATGATTTTGTTGAAAATATTTTCTGGGCCTTGGAGGAGGGAATCTTCTTTTTCCTCTATTTCTATTATTCTTAGGTTTTGTCTTTTTATGTTGTCTTGAATTTCTTCGGTGGTCTATGTCAGGAATTTCTTAGATTTAACATTTTCTTTGACAGATACATCTATTTCTTCCATTGTATCTTCTCCACCTGAGATTCTTTCTTCCATTTCTTGTAGCCTATTGGTTATGTTAACCTCTGTAGTTCCTACTTTCTTCCCTAAGTTCTTTTTCTCCACAATTTCTTCCAGTTGTGTTTTTTTTTTTAAATTTTTCCAATTCTATCTTCATGTCTTGAGCCATTTTGTTGGTTTCCTTCACCTGTCTGACTGTATTTTCATCTTTTTCCATCAATTTCTTCAGCTGTTTGTTTTAACAATCCTCCGTTTCTTTTGTTTCATTCAGTGATTTAAGCATTTCCTCTCCAAAGGCCACAGACTGTTTGGTTGCAGCTTCCTCTATTTCTTTTTGTATTTTATTTGTTTCCTCTGTTATCTTGTCTGTGAGCATAGATGTTAGGTCATCTTCTTGAATTTCAATTATGCTGTAGTGTCTAGGGCTATTTGCCCCTGGATAATTGGGTTCTCGAGATGCCATATTGCTCTGGCTTTTGTTGGCTGAACTTTTATGCTGTCCTCTACCCACTGGGCTATCTTAGGTGTTTGAAGTTAGTTTCTGGTTGTTCCTGGACTCCTATGGTGGAGAGAATCCTTTTGGCAGAAAGATGGTTTTTCCTGAAGGAAGCCTTCTCAGCTTTTTGGGTATAGTCACTGGATGGCTGGTGTTTTTCAGGAGTTGCTACAGCTTACCTCAGGCATAGAGACCTGGGTGGTAACTGTGGTCGAGAGGGCTCTCCTCTCACCGGGAGAAGTCCTGGAGACAGTTGCCCTCCTTTTGGGTTTCTTGCTGTAAATTTAGTGATCAGCTGCTGTTACTTGTGTGTCCCATGGTTTGGTCGGTTTTGTTAGGGATAACTGGTTGCCCCTTGGAGCAGTATCTGGGGGTTGATCTCAGGGTTCCCGGTCTTTTGTAGGTCTGAGGTTGGGGCTCTGTGTCCTAGAACCCAAGAGGTAATCTGTGGTGGGTGAGTATTGCTCTCCTGATAACAGCAGGTTATCTGGGGCACAGCAGTTTGGGCCAGTCTGTGGGACTTTTGCCAGGGATATACTGGGTTGCCTAAGTCTGTCCCCTTTTCTTCGTTCCTTGTTCCTTGTGAGGGTTTTTCCAGACAGTGACTCTAAGACTCTGGTGTCTTGGGGCCCACAGTTCTGTCTGTAAGTAGTTGGTACAAAGCAGGCCTCTGGGCTGGTGGAGCGTGTGCCCGCCTGCTAGTCTGCGGGAGCTGGGTTCCCAATAACTCTGTGCTCCCTGCTTGGGCCCGGATCTGTGATAGCTGGGCGTACTCGCCTGTTTGCAATCTGCAGTCTGGGAGATTTTCTCCAGGCAAAGCCTAGGTGACCCAAGCAGCACGGTTTCTTTCTTCCCTGTGGGGTCCTCTCTGGACAGGGATTCCTAATCTCTGTTGCACTGGGGCACGCAACTCCTCTGTACCGGTGAGCTAGGCGCACTGCCATTCTCTGCGTAGCGGGAGCTCAGTTGTGATGGCGTCGGGTACCTGAGGTCAGCGAGAGCTTCCAGGGAAAAACTGGGTGACCTGTGATCAGACTCGCAACTTTTCGTCCCCATGGGGTTTTCTTTCGACTGGGACTCCCATTCTCTGGCACCCTTGTGCCCACTGATCAGCCTGGGAAAGTGATTGGGACACGCAGGGGTGCGGCGCTGGCCCAAGACTCAGTGCCCGTGTTACCCGGGATCTCTTCCGGGTTCTGGCTGGGCAGCTCAAGAGTGGACCCGACCGATTCCCATGCCGTGGGAGCCTCCCCTCACCTGGGAAACGTGATCGCTGTAGTTTTAGGGCCCAGAGTTCAGTCTCCTGGTCTCTGCATGGAGAGTGCTGTCCAGCTTCTCAGACACAGTGTTCTCCCGGCGCCACCATCTTGGCTCTCCGCTTCTGGGTTTCTTGCTATAAATTTAGTGATCTGCTGCTGTAACCTGTGTGTCCCATGGTTTGGTCAGTTTTGTTAGGGATAACTGGTTGCTCCTTGGAGCAGTATCTGGGAGTTGAACTCGGGGATTCCAGGCTTCTGTATGTCTGAGGTTGGGGCTCTGTGCCCCAGTACCCAAGCGGTAATGTGTGGCGGGTGGGTACCACTCTCCTGGTAACAGCAGGCTATCTGGTGCACAGCAGGTCCCTGGGTTGGGCCAGTCTGTGGGCCCTTTGCCAGGGATATACTGGGTGGCCTAAGTCCGTCCCCTTTCCTTCCTTCCCTGTGAGGATTTCTCCTGAAAGTGACTCTCAGTCTCTGCTGCCCTGAGCTGCACAGCTCAGTCTGTGCTAGAGAGCTGGGCACACAGCAACTGTCTGTGCCTGTGGCTGGAGCCCAGTTCAGTGATGGCGGCTTGTACCTGCTGGTCTGTGAGACTTTTTTCAGGAAAAGACTGGGTGACCCAAGTCAGTGTCGTTTCCATCCTTCCCTGTGGGTTTTTCTCGCAAGTGGGACTCCCAGTCTCTGGTGTTTTTTTGTGTCCACCGATCAGCCTGGGAAGGTGATCAGGACACACAGGCATGTGGCTCTAGTCTGGCGACCTAGTGCCTGAGTGACCCGGGATCTCTTCCGGGTTCTGGCTGGGTGACCTGAGCATGGACCCAACTGATTCCCATGCTGTGGGGTTTTCCTCTCACCTGGGAAACATGATCACTGTTGTTTTAGGGCCCAGAGTTCAGTCTCTTGGTCGCTGTATGGAAAATGTTGTCCTGCTCCTCAGATGCAGTGTTCTCCTGGCGCTGCCATCTCCCCCCCTTCCACCATGGTTTTTGAGAAGAGTTTCTCATTGCCCTAGAGCTCTTCATCTAGGGTAGCTGGCCAGTGAGACGCAGGGATCCGTCATCTCTGCTGCTCTAGCACTGGGATTATAAGACCATGCAACCATATTCTTTTTGTTTATTTAAGCAATTTAATCTTATATGTATGTATGTTTTGTCTGTCTGTATGCATGTCCTGTGTCTGTGGAGGCCAGAAAAGGAAGTCTGTTCCTCCAAAGACTGGAATTCCAGACAGTTGTGAGATGATGTGTGGGTCATTAGAATTGAACCTGTGTCCTCTGGAAGAGCAGACAGTGCTCCCAACCGAGGAGCCACCTCTCCAACCCCATGATTTCGTCATTGTCCTTTGCTCTCTATTGTGGTTTCTGGGGAGTCAAATTCAGGTCTTCATGCATTTATGGCAATCACCTTACTGATTGATCTCTTGACAGCCCTAAAAGCCATAATTCTTGATTTTTGTTCCCTTTAGGTTTGTGTTGAACTCCAGGTCTGGGGATTCTTTCACTTATACATGTATTCATCATTCTATGCATCCACTTCTCTATCCAATTATCAGTATATATGCATTTATCCTTCTATCCATTACAGATCCATCCATTTGTTCATGTATCCTTCACCTCTACATCAATCCATGTACCCATTAATTTACCCTCCAGAAGATACTATTTATGTAAAGACATCTAACTATTTAGATTCATCCAAAAAAAGCACAACACATTCTTTGATTATGACAAGCTCAGTCATGCTATATATATATTTGAATTTTTATACTTTCCTTCCCTAAGTAAAATAATAATGCTACATAAAATATAGAATAGGAAACTTGAAGAGAAACCTGTTATATCTCCACACTTGAAGATTAATAATGACTAACATTTGGCTGCATTTCCTCCTAGACTTTTTTTATTCATATTTTGCAGATATGAACTGCAATACACACTGATATACTGCTTTTTATTGACTTAATGCTCATTGTTTACATTTTTCTATTTCATTAGATATTCTACAATGCCTTTCATTGTCTGCAAAATATTCCACTCAGTTGCTTTTTAGTGTTTTATTTATCTGTGGCTTAGAGGTATTACTCTTAATGACATTATTGCTGCCATTGAAATAAAAAATAAAGTAAAATAACAAAAAAACTAATGTCAGAAAAGGTATGGAGAACTAAAAATGCCCAAAGTTTCACCTAGCTCTATTCTTTTGTGTTAGTTTCCCAAATTACTTTTGGGTAGCCTGACACATCTTTAATTTAAGCCCTAATTATTGTACATAATGCAGCTCACACCTGTGGTGATAATGCTTTTATTAGCATTAAAACTGAAGACATCAAAGAATCATATCAGGATAAAATGTCTATTTCTAATTTAATAGAATTGCAATTAAAGCAAATTTGATCTGAATGAAATTCCATCATAACTGGATATTTTTTTTATTCTGCACAGTGAGTGAAAATTATTCTCCCCTAAATTGAAGATTAATAACATGCTTTTAATGTTAAATGTAGCAATTCAAGCATTAGGTTGTAATTCAAGTTCAACACCACTGAACATTTTATAAACTTCACATTTTAACATCTCTGAGAAGCGCTTCGAGGTAAGTGCATTAGCGCTAAATGCATTAATGTTATTTTTCTTTATAAATGAGCTTATAACTGTGTTGTTACCTTCATTTGAATATTTTAATGAAGGGATAATATAGGGAGAGTGCTCCATTTTCACAAGGTAATTGTTTCTTCCGTGAGTGGCTAAACTTGGGCAGAAAGAGGAATTTATCTCATTGAAATTCTATTATGGCTGTGGCTGATGTTGATTGTCAAAGGTTCCCATTACCTGGGAACTAGGGCTTTCTGCGAATGCTCTTTCTGATACCATTGCATTGCCAGCTGCCCACAGTGTAATCCTCCCCTTTGGCAGCTCACAGCAGCAAACCTTCAGTATCTTGCTCTGGTACTTGGGATGGGCACTGGGTATTAGCATGATGGAGAACTGTGATTGAGATAAGTTCAGATGAGGTAGGCAATCCAGATTTTCAGTAGAGCCTAAACTGAAGAAAAGGTATACAATAGTTCACAAATTTCTCAAAGCTGAGTGCATGGTTTAATAGGAAAAAGCGGTGTGGATATAAACATGGGTTTGTTTTGATCTCAGGTGTAGGATATGGGACTGATTCAGATCATCCACAGCAGCAAACTCTTTGCCTTGTGTGGGCTCTGAGAGGGGCTATTCACCAGCTGGAATTAGTTAAAGTCTGTGAGGACTTTGAGGGATATAAATATGATAGCTCAAAGGAAGAAGGGGCAGCAGCTTGGAGTCAAAGGAAGACTGCTTGCTGCTCTTCGTGGCTTGTTGGTTTGCTGGTTTCCTGGACTTCTGGATTTCCTGAAGACAGATCTTGGTATTGCCCCCCAAAGAACCCTATGACTGTACTCAGCAAGAAGAAGAGGACAACGTCCATTTTCCCTTGCAACCTTCTTTTTCCCCTACCTGGGTTTGGGGACGGGAGGGCCGTATAAGTTTTAAGGAACCCCAAAGACAGCAGCGTTTGAAAAACTAGCACCTACAAGAAAGGTCTCCAGTTTCCCCCATGGTTTCCGGATTAGCTCCATATACGCTGTTACTTGTAAGTTTCTTTAACAGTAAATGGAGCTTCTTTCTTCACTTTTAAACAAAGGCATTTTTATTGTGTGCGTGCATGCACGTGGGTGTAGTGACCATGGAGAATAACAGACAGAACTGATGCCCTGGAGCTGGAGGTCCAGGATAGTGTGAGCTGATCGACTTGGGTGCTGGAAAGCAAACTAGGCTAGTCACCCTAGCATAGCAGCAAGTGCTCTACTTGCCAAGGCATCTGTCCAGCCCCTCTTTCTGTACTTCTGAATCCTGCCTAGAATTTTGATAGGTCTTGGCATAAAGGATGTCACCATAGGGATGTTCTCTGATTGAGAGCACTGTTGCTCCTGAAATTCTGATCCCACCATGAAATCAAGTCCAAAATAGCTTCCTGGAACACAAGACCTGACAGATGAGAAATAAGAGCACCACCCAACAGGCTGCAGCCAAGCCAGGCTGGATACTGGAATCACCACAAGGAATCTATCAACCTGTACAAGAACCTCCCATACTGAACTCAAGCTAATTTGACCCACATGTTTTAGTTTTGTTGTTGTTGTTGTTGTTGTTGCTATGCTAAGAAGCTGTGACTTAGAGGAGAAAGGCCCACAGTTCCAGAAGGGACACAGTCCAGGATGGTAAGGAAAGCACAGCAGCAGGAGCCTGAGCTAACCAGGCAGTCAGAAAGCAGAGTGACAGCATTTCATCCATAAGTGGGAAGCAGAGACAGAGAACAAGAAGAGAGAATTATAATACATCAAAGCCCACCAGCAGCACATACTTCCTCCAGCAGGGCTCCAGCTAAGGTTTCATAACCATAGCAAACAGCACTATGGACTGGGACCAAGTGCTCAAATATGAAAGCCTGTGAGGAAAATTTCTCATTCAAACTGCAGCACAATAGGTGTAGCTAAATAAGAGACTGTCTAAAGCTGTTGTCGTGGACTGATACAACACAATGTCTTTGCTACAACCTAGGTAATCAGGGATAAGTACCTCTCCCTTGCTAAGTTTTGTTTTTCTCCTCTGTGAAGTGGATGTTAACAGACTGCCTTGAATTAGAGATTATAGCTCTAAAGGATTTAGTCTATTCATGCCACAGAAGAGGCCTCCAGGTTAGGTATTAGCTATGTTTGCACTTGGTCTTCACAATGTGGCTGCTCAGTTCAGTGACACATACTTACACATTCCAATCAGTGCTTGAGAATCTGAACTGTGAAAATACAAAGCTATCATGGTCTTCCTGGCTCAGACACTTGTTGTATGAATTTAAATGCTTCTCTCTGCCTCTCTATCTCTGTCTCTGTCTCTCCTCTCTCTCTGTATGCATTTATGTGTGATATATGTGTATGATGTCCACAAGCATGCACAAGTATGCATGTGTACATGTTGTTGAATATTTATTAAATTCTAGAAGGATTTTCTATTACCCAACTAGTTCCCCCAAAATTGAGACAGAGACCTATTGATTTATTTAAACAGCATTAGCACAGTAACTGTGCAGGTACAATTTAAGCTATTTTTCTGAGCTAATCTGGCTACCGTCCAGTCATACTTTTCAAGTTACTTGCCAGTATGTTGTCCTTTTGGGGCTGGATCTTCTCCATTAGGCCATGACCTCTTTCTCCATCTTTTCCTTCTTTTTCCTATCTCATCTCCAGCTTGCTTCATCAAACCTTGTGATCCTTGCCTCAGACCCAAAGTAATTGCCCAAAGTAATTGGCCACTAATTGGCCATGAGCAGCATAATTATCCAATCAGAGCTAACTGGGGAGCTAAGTTTACACAACAATGACCAGTATGTAAGAAAGCACTAGTCTGTATTGCTAACAGATCTTGGGGCTCAGAATTTAGCATATCTATACATAGCACCAGACCAATCCTCAACATGTGCATGGGTATATGGAGGCTAGAAGTCAACTTTGGGTTTTGTTAGGTTTGTCAGTGGGACCTGGAGACCACCAAGAGGGCTAGGATGTTTGGTTAGTGAGCTCTTTACATGGATGCTGAGGATGCAAACACAGGTCCTCATGATGGCACAGACAGAATTTATCATCTGAACCACCTCTGCAGCTTGAATTTAAGTGTTTAGTTTCTGTGCTTCAGGACCCTGTCTATAAAATAGGAATTATAATAGTATCTACCTCACAGGCTCATGAAAGTGATTTAATCTGTTAAAATACTTGGAACTTAGAACATCATATGACTGTCATTAAATATGAGTATTATTAACAATAAGGGTATACATGCTTAACAGATTGTTCTATACATATAACTATTTCCACCTAGAATATTTACAGTATTATTGATTCTGCAATGGAGAATGTAAATCATTTTCTAAAAAACATTGTGGAAAAATGTAAATATGCACCTATATTAGTTGCTAGCCACAGAACTGTGACAAAATGCCCATCAAAAGCACCTTAAAAAAAGGAAAGAAGGATTATTTTGTCTTACAATCTGAGAGCACAGTCCATCAGGTTGGGAAAGCTTGACTGCAGGGGTGTGAGATAGCTGGTTACATCACATCCATAGTCAGGAAGCAGAGGGAAATGAATGCTGGGGCTCAGCTCACTTTCTCCTTTTTATCCTGTTTGTGACCCCAGCCCATGTATTGATGACACTCAAGTCTTCCTACCTCAGTTAACCCCATCTAGGAAGTCCGTTTCAGACACCCCCAGAAATGTGTCCCGTGATCTAGATCCCATCATCTTGACAATCAATATGAATCAATACTACCCAAGAGTAATAGTGTGATGGATCTGATTAAATTCTCAATAAGACTTAATCATCATCAACACATAGCCAAATATTTTCTCCTCAAGATGCCCTTCTTATTTTTCTGGGTTTCTTAAAAAAAAAATCATAGTGTCATCAATATTCACTTTCACCCACCTCTTTGGGCTCTAGTTTTAATAAATATCATCTGTCATGTAGTATTTCCCACAGTCTGAATGTTTTCTGATTACATTAATTTTGAATATTCTTCTGTTTCTAGTGTTTTTTACAAATTAATATTTAAATCTTGGTTGATATTGGGTAGGTTCAATGAGGTGTACAAAGGAGGAGGAGTCCAGAATACTTCATAGATGACTTTGTATGCTTATAGTGAAGGGACATAAAATAATTTACTATCTCCCTCTGTGTTGACTGGCCATTTGTAGTTATTGACCACATTTTAAAGGAATTTTTTTAAATAGTAATTTTATTAAATCTTGACTTCTCAACCTCCTCCCAGTTCCTCGCATACCATTTGGGACTTGTCAGATCCCAGAGTCCTCCTCACCAGGGAACCTCTGTTCAGCACCATGGTATGGAGACAGGTAAGCAGTCCACATTCTGCGTCCTATCTCAGTTTACTGGGTTACTCCCTTTACAACTCTACTCACATATCACACTTCATAGCCACATTTCTCTTTGCCTTGTGTTTTAGGGTTTGCAAAATATGAAGAGCATATAGGGAGGAGGAGACAGAGACAGAAAGAGGCACAGATAGAGACAGAGAGACAGAGAGAGTTTTTGTTCCTTTCAAAGCTGCACACAACTCTGCCATGTGGATTTATAGAGGTAACTCAACCTGTTTCTTTCTCACTGGTGACATTTTTTGCTTCCAGTCTCTTGATAGTGTGAATGAACAGCTACAATGAACAGCTCTGTGTGTGTGTGTGTGTGTGTGTGCATATATATGCATGTGTGTACATGTGCTCATTTATGTGTTTCTTGTTTGCTATGGTCAGTGTGACAGCCTATCTTATCACAGCCTTGTTGGATATTGAACAATGGTCCATGTCTTTGTGAAAAAGCAGAACTACACTGATAGGCACAGTCTTTTTGTTTTATTGTTTTGTTTTGTTTGTTTGTTTGTTTAAATCAAAACTTCTGCTCTTCCAAAATACCTAAGTTCTGCTGATGTGTCTCCGGATCATTTGCCCCTCTGCTATGTTTTACAAATTCTTGCTCATGGGAAGAAATGAGAATTATGTGACAGATGAATGAATCCTAATAACTCAGTCTCTGTTTGCATCTGTTCCTGTTTTGGACATGGGAAACTGATATGCTTCTTCATTTAGAAGAATCTAAAAAGAAATCCAGCTATGAGTGCTGTCCTTAAAAAACGTGTGTGTTTGTGTGCGTGTGTGTGTTAGTTTCTGTGTGTGTGAATGCAGGTCTACGTGCTGTGGCCCATGTGTAGATGTCAAAGGACAACCTGGGGCTCTATTTCTCACATTCCACCTTGTTTGAGACAGAGTCTTTTACTCACTGCTATAAATACCTGGCCAGCTTCCTGTGAACTTCCAGAAATTCTCTTGTCTCATTCTCCATCTCATTACAGGAACACTGAGGTTGCAGTCACAGCACTATTGCTTTCAGTTTTCTGTGTGTTATGAGGAGTTGAACCATGTCCTTACTCTTTGAGCAGCATCTCCTCTGTTTCAATCATGGCACCTTAGATGACACCAACCCTAGACGTGAGGAGGGTCTGTGGATCCACTTCCACATACCTATTCTGCAGGATGTGCCAGTGGTCAGATACCATAGGATCATAGTATTGCTGGACATTTGAAGATTGAGAAGTTCATCTCACCCTGGCTCCAGGGTATTTATTCTTATGATGCCCGACTTTCTGTATAGTTAAAAGTGAGCTTGAGTTCCACTGATGCTGATATCCCTATGAGCAAGACTGTTGAAGAGTGTCTCTCTACCTCGGGAGCAACCTTGACTTGAAGTTTCTTATCTCCTCTTGATCTTCAAGGGTCCAGTGAAAAGCTATGGTGCTTACCTTGAGAGAACTAACTTGTGAGCTGCTGAGACCGTCATGTATATCAGGCCTGCTTGTCTCATCCTTAGGCTGAAATCCCAGGACACCCATCTTCTTGTTGGCCTTTAAAAACTATCCAGAATGAGAGGTAAAGTACTATGGACATCTCACATTGGTGAGTGAGCTTGTTGTGTGTGAAATCACATTTGTGAAATTATATTACATAATAGAATTAATGAACAGTACTATATCCTTGACAGCAGCTGACTCAATGAGCCTTAGGCACTTTGCAACAAGGATCTGTCAATCTGCAGCCTTCTACTTTTGACAGACATTTAAAATAGTATCCATTCAAGCATCCATTCAAGTAGGATGACCACTTGGTTCAATTGTAGTGACCAGGGAGATGAAATACTTGCTTAAATTTAGACTCACAAAGTATACTTGTTTTCTTCACTCCCAAGTCCCTTTTCTCCCTTTCTCTGCTCTTTCCCCTTTTCTTCTGTTTACTCCCCCTCTCCCTTGCTTTCCTCTCTCATCTCATACCATCTTATTTTCTTTCCTCTTTCTTCTTTTCCTTCTTCTTCCTCTTCCTCTCTCCACCTTTCTCCTCTTGTCTCATTCCCTCTTTCCTTTGTTCTAGTCTTCCTGCAACTTCTCCCTCCCTGTCTCTCTGACCAAGATGTACTGTGTCCCAGTCTGGTCTCAAGTGCACCGTTTTTTGTTTTTTGTTTTTGTTTTTTTTTAGGCTCCAAATTTTGACAGGACTGGAATATGCCACCATACACAGATCTCTAAGAATTTCTAGTAACTGACACTACAATTTACATTGTGTCTGCAGCCTCACTTTCACAGACGCAAGGCATTGTGGATCCCTTCTCTATATGGACCATCATTTACTTCTGGATCTACCAGGAGGCTGTTGGGGGCAATTGGCTGGCTGTAGTGCTCAAGCAAAGGACCTGCTATTCCTTAAACCACTTTTCCTTGCCCAAGTTTTGGGTCTTAATTTTCCTTACTAATATGATAATATGCTTATAGTGCTTTTTTTTTAAAAAAAAAAAAAAAAAAAAAAAAACAAACTCACTTGATTTGGAGTGTTTAGACCTCAACCTCCTTTCCAACCTCCCAACCCTAGGTAGAAGGTTAGTAGGAGAAAGGGCTCAGACTCCTTTACTTCTTCTGTTTGCAGTCTAGGGGTTCTTTTGGGGTCCTATACCAATCTCTGTCAACAACAGATGCAGCCAGCTGTCTTCTTCAAGCTCCTGCTACCCAAAGCTTTTCTGCGTTTCTCTCTGTCTGCCAGCTCCGTACCACCACACCATCTGTCTCTGGTCTCTATAAACTGCCATTTGCCACATGCCAACACCACAAGGTCCCTTTACCTTGGCTCTCACTTTGTATCCTCCAAGCCCTAGACCAGACCATGCTGGCAGTGATCACACCCAGCACGTGACAATTAACAGCTTCGGACAAACTATAGTCCAACCAAATCACCATCCTCGGGTTGAAACAAAACATATTTACATAACATAACAGTTTACAAAGAAACTGAAAATTCCATTACATATGCTATTTAAGAGCAACGGTTAAATCAATGCAACATTTCAGTCCCTGTGAAATGCCTTAGCAAACGAATGTCTTTGTCATCAAACCAATTGGCATTTAAGACTCATGGTTCAGGAAGCACCAATGTGGTTCCTTCATCTATGTCCTTCCTGTTTGTTAGAAGATGCTCAGCAGAATGCTAAGTGATAAGTATACATCTTTCTTCTAAACTGGACCATGTTCTGTTGACCACTGTTAGGGCTCATTTTGGCCAGTGAAAAACATGTATAAAAAAGTTCTTTCTTCTGGGCTGCATTCTGTGTTAGCATCATCTGTTTTCCTGATCTTTTAGTTGATGGCATTTATCTATCTCATGGCTAGTAACAGATTATAAAGAGACTTCTTTTTCTTTATTAAAGCTGCCTCCTGCTTTTCCTCCAGGAATTGACTTTCTTGAATTCCTTACTGTCACACAATAATCTTCTCTTACATGGAAAACATTTTATGTAAAGCAAATATGCTTTCTTTCCCATTTTTTTCTATTGCTAAACACATTTATATGGCAGAGATCAGCCAGAAACCAAACTAAGCAGTGATTCCTTCCATTGTATATTTTACATGAAACATTTTCATTTCATTTTTAACTCATTTATATCTCATTTTTAACATTTTAACTAACTTCAAGGGCTGAAATTGAAGATTTATATTTTAAGTATGAACTTAGGGGTATCTCTTTCTATCTCTGTCTCTGTCTCTCTCCCCCTCCCCCTTCTCTTTCTCTCTCTCTATTTCTTTCTTTTCTTTTTAGTCTTTTTCTTTGTCACTTGTTAGCCAAGATTGGCTTTGAACTCACGATTCTCCTATCCTGACTTCCCTAGTGATGGAATTACAAGGTGTGCAAGCATACTCTGCCTTTACGAACCTGGCTTTCTCCCAACATCAGCCCTGATTCTGGTATTATTAGTATAAAACAAATAATTTTGATTAATGAATCTCTTTCTCTTGAGGCTCAACTAAAACCAGTGGCTGGAATCTGCATTTATACTGAGCAACTCAAATATCCAATCACTCCGGGATCCTGTACTGAAGGAACTCTGTTTCTTTTCAACCTAGAGTCTGGGTGCACTTTCTGGTAGGGAAAGGGGAGATACACAAGGTTCTAGCATGTTCCTTAGTCCAAGAAACCCAGTCAATCTGAAAGGAGCCACTTAACCAACCTCAGAGTATCCTGTGGTTTGCAGTGGCTTGGTGTCATTACTCAGGTGATTCTTCAGCTACAGAATCATCTGCCTACCAAGGACAGAATTATCCCTCAACTGTCTAACTAAAAGGCTACTCTCCAACAAAAGTACAGTATCAGACTTATGAGAAGTCAGAGACTGCTGTGAATACAATTCCTTTCTCTCCCTTCCTCACTGGCACTGGCTATCTTGTTTTCTTTTTTTCATTTTTTTCAATTCTTTATTAATTACACTTTATTCACTTTGTATCCCCCCTGTGGTTCCCTCCCTCCTCCCATCGCAATCCCTCCCTTCCTCCACCCTCTGCATGCATGCCCTTCTCCAAGTCCACTGATAGGGGAGGTCTTCTTTTCCTTCCTTCTGAGCCTAGTCAATTAGGTCTCATCAGGAGTGGTTGCATTGTCTTCTTCTGTGGCCTGGTAATGCTGCTTCTTCCTCAGGGGGAGGTAATTAAAGACCAAACCAATCAGTTCATGTCAGAGACAGTCGCTGTTCCTATTATAATGTAACCCACTTGGACACTGAACTCCCATGGGCTATATCTGTGCAGGGGTCTTAGGTTATCTCCATGCATAGCCCTTGGTTGGAGTATCAGTCTCAGGAAAGACCCCTGTGCTCAGATTTTTTGGTTCTATTGCTCTCCTTGTGGAGTTCCTGTCCTCTCCAGATCTTACTGTTTCCCAGTTCTTTCATAAGATTCTCTGCACTCTGCCCAAAGGTTGCCTATAAGTCTCAGCATCTGCATTGATAGTCTACAGGGCAGAGCCTTTCAAGGTCCTCTGTGTCAGGCTCCTGACTTGTTCCCTATTTTCTCCTTCTTCTGATGTCCAGCCTCTTTGCCTTTCTGGATAGGAATTGAGCATTTTAGCAAGAATCCTCTCTCTTGATTAGTTTCTTTAGGTGTACAGATTTTAGTAGGTTTATCATTTATTATATATCTATACAAGTGAGTATATACCGTGTGCATCTCTCTGCTTCTGGGATAGCTCACTCAGGATGATCTCTTCCAGATCCCACCATTTACCTGCAAATTTCATGATTTTCTTGTTTTTTATTGCTGAGTAATACTCAATTGTGTAGATATACCAAATTTCTGCATCCATTCCTCCTCTGAGGGGCATCTAGGCTGTTTCCAGCTTCTGGCTATTACAAATAAAGCTGCTACAAACATGGTTGAGCAAATGTTCTTATTTTGTACTTAAGACTCTTTTGGATAGATATATGCCTAGGAGTGGTAAAGCTGGATCTTGAGGAAGCGCTATTCCTAGTTGTCTGAGAAAGCGCCAGATTACTTTCCAGAGTGGTTGTATAAGTTTACATTCCCACCAGCAGTGGAGGAGGGTTCCCCTTTCTCCACAACCTCTCCAGCATGTGTTGTCTCTTGAGTATTTTATCTTAGCCATTTTTATGGGTGTAAGGTGAAATCTTAGGGTGTAAGGTGAAATCGTTTTGATTTGCATTTATCTGATGGCTAATGAGGTTGAGCATTTCTTTAAGTGTTTCTCTGCCATTCTATATTCCTGTAGAGAGAATTCTCTGTTTAGCTCTGTTCCCCATTTTTTAATTAGATTACTTGACTTTTTGCTGTTTAACTTCTTTAGTTCTTTATGTATACTGGATATTAGTCCTCTGTCAGATGTAGGGTTGGTGAAGATCCTTTCCCAATCTGTAGGCTGTCGTTTGGTTCTGATGACAGTGTCCTTTGCTTTACAGAAGCTTTTCAATTTCATGAGGTCCCATTTATTGATTGTTGCTCTTAGAGCCTGTGCTGTTGGTATTCTGTTCAGGAAGTTGTCTCCTGTGCCAATGAGTTCAAGGCTCTTCCCCACTTTTTGTTCTAAGCAGTTTAGTGGGTCTGGTTTTATGTTGAGGTCTTTGATCCACTTGGACTTTAGTCTTGTACAGGGTGATAAGTATTGATCTATTTGCATTTTTTTTATATGTAGACATCCAGTTAGACCAGCACCATTTGTTGAAGATGCTGTCTTTTTACCATTGTATGGTTTTGGCATCTTTGTCAAAAATTAGGTGTTCATAAATGTATGGATTTATGTCAGGGTCTTCTATTCGATTCCGTTGATCCACCAGTCTTTTTCCATGCCAGTACCATGCAGTTTTTAGTACTGTTGCTCTATAGTACAGCTTGAGATCAGGGATGGAGACATCTCCAGAAGATCTTTTACTGTAGAGAGTTGTTTTAGCAATTCTGGGTTTCTTGTTGTTCACATGAAGGTGAGAATTTTTCTTTCAAGGTCTGTAAGAATTGTGGTGGTAATTTGGTGGGAAATGCATTGAATCTGTAGCTAGCTTTTGGTAAGATGGCCATTTTTACTATATTAATCCTACCAAGCCATGAGCATGGGAGATCTTTCCATCTTCTGATATCTTTTTCTAATTCTTTCTTTAGAGACTAGAAATTTTTTTCATACAAGTCTTTGACTTGCTTGGTTAGGTACACACCAAGGTACTTTATGTCCTTTGTAGCTATTGTGAAGGGTGTTGTTTCCCTAATTTCTTTCTCAGCCCTTTTGTCTTTTGTATACAGGAGGGCTACTGATTTTTTTGAGTTAATTTTGTATCCAGCCACTTTGCTGAAGGTGTTTATCAGCTGTAGGAGTTCCCTGGTAGAGTTTTTGGGGTCACTCACGTATACTATCATATCATTTACAAGTAGTGATAATTTGACTTCTTCCTTTCCAATTTGTATCCCCTTGATCTCCTTCAACTGTCTTATTGCTCTAGCAAGGACTTCCAGAACAGTGTTGAAGAGATATGGAGAGAGTAGGCAGCCTTGCCTTGTCCCTGATTTCAGTGGGAATGATTTAAGTTTCTCTCCATTGAGTTTGATATTGGCTATAATCTTGCTGTATATTGCCTTTACTGTGTTCAGGTATGTGCCATGTATCCCTGATCTCTCCAAGACTTTAAGCATCAATGGATGTTGGATTTTGTCAAATGCCTTTTCAGCATCTAAGGAGATGATCATGTGGTTTTTCTCCTTCAGTTTGTTTATGTAATGGATCACATTGATGGATTTCCATATATTGAACCACCCCTGCATGCCTGGGATGAAGCCTACTTGGTCATAGTGGATGATATCTTTGATGTGTTCTTGTTTGGTTTGCAAGTATTTTGTTGAATATTTTTGCATCAATGTTCATGAGGGAGATTGGCCTGAAATTCCCCTTTTTTTGTTGGGTCTTTGTGAGGTTTAGGTACCAAGGTGACTGTGGCTTCATAGAATGAGTTTGGTAGTGTTTCTTCTGTTTCTATTTTGTGGAATAGTTTGAAGAGTATTGGTGTTAGCTCTTCTTTGAAGGTCTGGTAGAATTTTGCACTGAAACCATCTGGTCCTGGGCTTTTTTTTGCATGGGAGACTTTTGGTGAGTGCTTCTATTTCCTTAGCAGATATAGGACAATTTAATTGGTTTACCTGGTCTTCATTCAACTTTGGTATGTAGAATCGATCAAGAAAATTGTACATTTCATTTAGATTTTCAAATTTTGTTGTGTATAGACTTTTGAAGTAAGACCTAATTATTGTTTGATTTCTTCAGTGTCTGTAGTTTTGTCCCTTTTCATTTCTGATTTTGTTTATTTGGATAGTTTCTCTCTGCCTTTTAGTTAGTTTGGCTAAGGGTTTGTCTATCTTGTTGATCTTCTCAAAGAACCAGCTCTTGGTTTCATTGATTCTTTGAATTGTTTTATTTGTTTCCAATTGATTGTTTTCAGCCCTGAGTTTGATTATTTCAGCTGTCTACTCCTCTTTGGTGTGTCTGCTTCTTTGTTTCCTAGGGCTTTTAAGTGAGCCATTAAGTTGCTTGAATGCACTGTGTTGAATTTCTTCTTGAAGGCACTTAGTGCTATTAAGTTTCCTCTTAGCACTGCCTTCATTGTGTCCCATAAGTTTGGGAATGTTGTGCCTTCATTTTCATTGAGTTCTAGGAAGACTTTAATTTCTTTCTTTATTTCCTCCCTGACCCAACTGTCATTTAGTAGCAAGTTGTTCGGTTTCCATGTGTGTGTAAGCTTTTTGATATTTCTGTTGTTGTTGAGGTCCAGACTTATTCCATGGTGATCAGACAGGATACAAGGGATTATTTCAATCTTCTTGTATCTGTTGAGTCTTGCTTTGTGACCAACTATATGGTCTATTTTGGAGAAGGTTCCATGAGGTGCTAAGAAGAAGGTAAATTCTTTTGTGTTTGGGTGTAAGGTTCTGTAGATGTCTGTGAGGTCCATTTGATTCATGACCTCTGTCAGAGTTATTGTTTCTTTGTTTAATTTCTGTTTTGTTGACCTGTCCTTTGTTGAGAGTGGGGTGTTGTAGTTTCCCACTATTAATTTGTTGGGGTCTATGTGTGGTTTAAGTTTTATTAAAGTTTCTTTTACAAATGTGGGTGTCCTTGCATTCAGGGCATAGATGTTGAGGATTGTGATGTCTTCCTGGTGGATTTTTCCTTTGATGAATATGGAGTGTCCCTCTCTATCTAATTTGATTAATTTTGGTTGAAAATCTACTTTATTAGATATTAGAATGTCTACTTCTGCTTGCTTCTTGGGTCCATTTGCTTGGAAAACCATCTTCCAGCCCTTTACTCTCAGGTAATGTCTATCTTTGTGATTTAGGTGCGCTTCTTGTATGCAATAGATTGTTGGGTCTTGTTTATGCATCCATTCTGTTAGTCTTTGGCTTTTTATTGGAGAATTGAGTCCATTGATGTTGAGAGAGATTAATGACTAGTGGCTGTTAGATCCTTTGATTTTGATGTTGGCTGTGGTAGTGTGTCTGTGTGTTTGGCTACTTTTTGTTTTACTGTAGTGAGGTTATTTATTTCTTGTGTTTTCTTGAAAGCAGTTAGTTTTCTTGGGTTGTATTTTTCCTTTTAGTGTCTTCTGTAATGCTGGATTTGTGTGTAGGTATTGTTGAAATTTTTTTTGTCATGTAGAATATCTTGTTTTCTCCGTCTATGAGGACTGAGAGTTTGGTGGGTATAGTAGTCTAGCCTGACATCTGTGTTCTCTTAGGGTCTCCATGATATCCGTCCAGGCCCTTCTGGCTTTCATAGTTTATTGAGAATTCAGGTGTGATTTTTTTTTATTTTTTAATTTTTTTTATCAGTTTCATTTTATTAACTTTGTATCCCAGCCGTGTCCCGCTCCCTCATTCCTTCCCAATCCCACCCTCCCTCCCTCATCTCCACTGTGCCCCTTTCCAAGTCCACTGATAGGGGGGACCTCCTCCCCATTCATCCGATCCTGTTTTATCAGGTATCTTCAGGACTAGCTGTGAAGCCCTCTTCTGTGGCCTAACAGGACTGTTCCTCCCTTGGGGGGTGGGGAGGTCAAAGAGCCAGTCATTGAGTTCCTATTAGAAATAGTCCTTGTTCCCCTCACTATGGGAAACCAATTGGTTACTGAGCTACCACAAGCTACATCTGAGCAGAGGTTCTAGGTTATATCCATACATGGTCCTTGGTTGAATGTCAGTCTCAGAAAAGACCCTGTTCCCAGATATATTTGGTCCTTGTGGAGCTCCTATCCTTTCCCCATCATACTAACTCCCCTATTTTCATATGACTCCCTGTACTCTGCCGAAGATTTGGTCATGAGTCTTTGTATCTGCTTTAAAAACACTGCTAGTTAGAGTCTTTCAGATGCGCAGAGTAGACTTCTGTCATACGTTCAATGCACATCCCATCTGTCTTTCTAAATGAGGATTGATTATCTTACCCCATGTCCGCTCTCTTGATTATCTTTTTTAGGTGTATAAATTTCCTTATGTTTATCATATCTTATAGGTCTATATAAATGAGTATATACCGTGTTTTTCTTTCTCCTTCTGGGATATTTCACTCAGAATGATCTTTTCTAGATCCCACCATTTGCCTGCAAATTTCATGATTTTCTCCTTTTTGATTGCTGAGTAGTATTCCATTGTGTAAAAATACCACAATTTACCATTCCTCCGTTGATGGACATCTGGGTTGTTTCCAGGTTCTGGCTATTACAAATAAAGCTGCTATAAACATGGTTGAGCAAGTATCCCTTTTGTGTGCTTGAGCAAAGTTTGGGTATATACCTAGCATAACTGGTATAGCTGGGTCTTGAGGAAGCACTATTCCTAATTGTCTTAGAAAGCACCAGATAGATTTCCAGAGTGGTTGTACTAGTTTACATTGCCACCAGCAGTGGAGGAGGGTTCCCCTTTCTCCACAACCTCTCCAGCATGTGTTGTCACTTGAGTTTTTCATCTTGGCCATTCTGATAGGTGTAAGGTGATATCTCAGGGTCATTTTGATTTGCATTTCCCTGATGGCTAATGATGTTGAGCATTTCTTTAAGTGTTTCTTGTCATTAGATATTCCTCTCTCGAGAATTCTCTGTTTAGCTCTGTTCCCCATTTTTTAATTGGATTACTTGGTTTGCTGCTTTTCAGCTTCTTTAGTTCTTTGTGTATACTGGATATTAGCCCTCTGTCATAAAAAGGGTTAGTGAAGATTCTTTCCCAATCTGTAGGCAGTCGTTTTGTTTTGATGATGGTGTCCTTTGCTTTACAGAAGCTTTTCAGTTTCATGAGGTCCATTTATTGATTGTTGCTCTTTTGATGGATTTGCCCATATGTTACTTGGTCTTTTTCCCTTGCATCTTCTAGTATTTTTTTTTCTTTGTTCTATATACTTACTGTTTTGATTATTATGTGATGGGAGGATTTTCTTTTCTGGTCTAATTTATTGGGTATTCTGTAGGTCTCTTGTATTCTTATAGGCCTCCCCTTTAAGTTGGGAAAATTTTCTTCAATGATTTTGATGAAAATATTTTCTGGGCCTTGGAGGAGGGAATCTTCTTTTTCCTCTATTCTAATTAGTCTTAGGTTTTGTCTTTTTATGTTGTCTTGGATTTCTTGGATGATTTGTGTCAGGAGTTTTTTAGATTTATTTATTTTTTTTTTTTTTTGACGGGTACATCGATTTCTTCCTTTGTATCTTCCACACCTGAGATTCTTTCTTCCATCTCTTGTAGTCTGTAAGGTTATGCTTACCTCTGTATTTCCTGTTTTCTTTCCTAGGTTCTCACTCTCCATGAATTCCTCCATTTCTGTTTTCTTTAATTTTTCCAATTCTATCTTCAGATCTTGAACTGTTTTGTTGATTTCCTTCACCTGTCTTACTGTATTTTCCTGTTTTTCCTTCAGCTGTTTGTTTGAACATTCCTCTGTTCCTTTTAGTTCTTTCAGTGATTTAATCATTTCCTCTCTGAACACCACAAACTGTTTGGTTACATCTTCCTGTATTACTTCATGGATGACCATAATCTGTTTTATTATATCATTCCCTAATTCTTTACGCATTTTATTTGCTTACTCCATTAACCTCTTAATAAGCATAGATGTAAGATCATCTGCTTGAATTTCACTTATGTTAGGGTGTTCAGGGCTACTTGCCCCTGGATAACTGGGTTCTGGGGATGCCATATTGCTTTGCCTTTTGTTGGTTGTGATTTTTCACTGGCCTTTACCCATCTCTCTGTCTCAGGTGTTGTCTGTTAATTTCTGGTGCCTGCTGGGTCCTGGGGTGAGGAGAATCCACTTGGCGAGGTTCTGAAATTCTCCTCTGCTTTTTGGGTATGGTCAACTGAATGGTGTTGCTTCTCAGGAATTGTCATAGTTCATTTTAGGTGTATGGACCTGTGTGGTAACTGTGGTGTTCATGAAGGCTCTCTTCTCATCAGGAGAGGTCCTGGTGATGGCTGCCCTGCTGCTGGGTTTCTTGCTCTGAATTTAGTGAGCAGCAGCTGTTGCTCTTAAGGTGTAATTGTTGGTTGAGTGCAGCTCTCTTAAGAGCCAGGGATTCCCACAGTTTTGTCAGTTTAGCTAGGGATAACTGGTTGATTCTTGGAGCAGTATTTGAGGGCTGTTATAATGGATCTCTGGCTTTGTAGGTCTGCGGATGCAGCTGTGTGCCCCAGTGCCCTAGGGGTACTCAATAATGGCGGGTGAGCACAACTCTCCTGCCTGCAGTAGAAGGTTAGAGCCTAGAGTCTGCGTGAATCCAGAAAGTCTTTTGGAGCTGGGTGTCCTGAGCATTGGACATGATGATCCCCCCCACCCACTGTGGGGTTTACTCCTGACAAAGACACTCAGTCTTTGTTTTGGGGACAACCGTTCTGTCTGTGATGGTGAGTAGAATGGGCAGGCACAGACTTATGTGGCTCCTCCTTTCTGCCTTTCTGGGGATTGGGTGCCTGGGAGTCTGCCGAAACTGGGTAATTTTTCCCGAGACCTTTTCAGGGTGGTGGTATGGGCTGAGTGCTCTGAGATCAGACCAGCCATTCCCCTCCCTGTGGGTTTGCACCCGACAGAGAAACTAAGTCTCTGGTGCCCTGGGGCCCACAGTTCTATCTGGGGCAGCAAGTCACAAGCGCAGCCAGGACTCTGTGCTGGTGCCTGGGTCCCAGGCTCTGGTTCTGGGCTGGCTCCTGGGTGCCTGCAGAACCCCGAGTCTTTTCCAGTAAATGTCTGGGTGACCTAATGTCGGTCCCAATCATTTCCTGCACCCTGGGGTTATCTCTCAACTGGAAATCCTAATCTCTGATGTTGTGGTGCCCATAGTTCAGTCTGGGACAGTGATCAGAGCACACTGGTGTGTGGCTCTGGGCTGGCGACCAAGTGCCTGGTGGAACCGTGATCTCTTCCATGGTTTAGCTGGGTGAGTTAAAGCTGATTGAATCCCCAACCGTGAGGTATCCTCTCACCTGGGAAACACAATCACTTGTGTTTTAGGGCCACGAGTTCTGACTGCTGGTCACTGTGCCGATCCTGCTGTGCTGCTGGTCAGAACGAGTCGTCCCAGGGCTGCCATCTTGTCAAATCCCTATCTTGTTTTCTTGATCATAGAGATTTTGTCTGGCACAAGATAAAATGTCAAAGTAGTTTTCATTCAAGTTTCCCAAAAGCCACAGAGGTTGAGCACTTTTAAAATTATTTTTGGGCCATTTGTACTGCTACTTTTGAGAATGTTTGTTCAATACATTAACTCACTTGCTGATTGTTGATAGAAGTGTAAACTGGTATAGTCAAAATGAAAACCAGTTTGGAAGTTTCTCAAAATACCCAAAATAGATCTAATTTATGATCCAGCTAATCATACCAGGCAAATAACCAAAGGACTTACTCTTGACCTAGATATGCTTGTGTATCCACATTTATTTCTGCTGTATGCATAACAGCAAAAAAGCAGATTAACCTAGATGTCCATCAACAGACAAAGAGAGAATGGAAATGTGATACACACACACACAAACACACACTGTTATTTTGCCACAATGAGGAATAGAATTATAAAATTTTCAGAAAAAAGGATGCTTCTGGAAATTTATTATATTAAATGAGGTTATCAAATAGAGTCATGAAAATGATCACCACATGTTCTCTTTCCTATGTGGATCCTTGCTTTTAGTTTTATATATTTGTGGATGTGCAGGTATGCTTGTGGATTAGGTCACAAAATTAGAAGTGGATCCATAAGAAGAGAAGGCGCTTTAAAGGAAGAGGTGGGAGGCAGTATAGAATACATGTGACATAAAAGTCCAAAGGGCAAGAAGGGTACAAGTGAGGTGGAGATCAAGGGTGCTAGAGGATCAACCAGAATCAGGTATGCAATGTGTGTGTGTGTGTGTGTGTGTGTGTGTGTGTGTGTGTGTGTGCGCGTGCGTGCTGCAGACAAACCTAGACCTGTGTGTGTGCTCCCTGTCCCACTATGTTATATTTTAAAAAGAGATTTCAGGTGGCACATATGTCAGGCTCAGAGTTCTTCCCTGTGTATGTTGGCCTCACTGCAATGGTTGGTGAATATAGAACTTCATGGGACCTGTGGAGTTCCCAGCAGAGACTCCTCATCCAGCCCCTGTAGGCAGCATGGATTGTTACAATGTTAAGCATCACAGGGGGAGCGTGCTACATCCTTCTCCACTGGAGAGCATGTTACAAGGCTTCCTCTCTTTTCTGCAGCATCTATTATGCTCTCAAAAAGTTTTCACATAGATCAACAACCCTAGGAGTGGATCATCAATTTTTCTATGTAAAAAAATTCCTTACAAAGATTTTTAGGCTCCTTCTAATAGAACCTGTTTTACTATTGGTATAGCCAACAGCTGCTTTGGGCTGTCTTTTTTTATCCCCCATCCATCCATTACTTTTTCCTATAAGGAAAATTTGAAAGTATCTGTCCCCATCCTTTAATTCCTCAAACACTGGCTGAGTAGCTGATGTAGAATGACCTAAGATGCATATACTCTTGACCTCAAATCACTCACTTTCAGGCAGAGAAGACCAAAAGCCATCATTCCATCAAACTAATGTGTGAGCAAAGGTCACAAGAAAAGACTCACAGGACGTCTACTTTTCCATCCATCTCTGTGTTTCGAGACACAGATGGCTCTGAATATATTGCATCCTGTCACATACCACTGCATACCTGACAATGATGGACCAATGAGATGTAGGCACCTAACAAGATGTACCAGGTACACATGCTTCAACTTTATTTTTTTAATTGTTTTTCTCCTCCTCTTTCTCCTTCTTCTCTCCCTCCTTCTTTTTGGTGGTGATCTTGGGGGATAAGGTCTCAAGTGGCCCCAGTTCAGTTAGCCTCAAACTGCTTATGTAGCTGAGGATGACCTTCATTTCCTGATCCTCTTCCCGCTACCTATCAAGCTTAAGCTTCCAGGTTTGTGGTTCTGTGTCCACTTTAGGCAGCTCGGGGTATCAAACACAGGGCCTTGAGCATGTTATGTAAACACACTACAGAGCCACATCCCTATATACACTTCATGTGTGAGACAGTAAATACATAACACTCATATTCCTAACTAAGACTTTTGACCTGATGTCACCAGGGCAACTAAACATTGCCCTGTTTAGAAACATACTCGTTCCTGGCATCTAAAGAACAGTTGCAATAAAACAGACATTCACCAACCATAAAGCAACCTTCACCAGGTTCCAGACCACCCATGTTGTACATAGCATATTGCTTTTTGGGATTCAGTGTTGTTAAAAAAGAAGTATGTTGTCAAGATTAGATTTTAAAAATTAAAAATTAAAAGTTCTAAAGCATTTTATTTTAAAATAATTAACACTAAAATATTAAATATGAAATTGAAAGAAAACAGAAAACAGAAGGCAACATATATCCTTAAATATATTAAATGTCAATATTTATACACATATAAACACATATGTATATATATGTGTATATGTATATGATGTATATATATATGTGTATAATGTCAATATAATTTAAGAAGTTTGGAAAAGTGATAATAAGATAAGCACAAATGGGGAAGGGAAAGAAGAAAAAATTAATATAGAAAGAAAGATGTGGAAACTAGCATTTAGTAGAGGAAGAAGTTGAAGATTCCTTTAGAAAGGTCGACATAGTCAGCATAATGCCTGCAATTCATTTAAGAGGAAAGAGGCAGAGCACTATTACAAGTACCTAACATCAGAAATGGAAAGAGACATCACTACAGACGTGAGAGATGTAGGCGAGATAATACATGGCAAATAGCAGATATGAGGAGGCAGAGAGAGAAGATCCCTCCTTGTAAACCCTTTGGTACTGTTAGGTGTGTGTTTTCTCCACACAAAACAGAGTTAATTTTTTTTAATTGCATAAATTCAGATTTTACAAGTAGCTTATAGGTTGTAAGTTTTGAGACATAGAACCCAGTAATGTCTGGGACTCATAATGCTCCTGCCTCCACTTCTGAAGCACTGTGATTAGAGGTGTGTGGTGCCATGCCAGCTTTTGCTTGATTGTTTTTTCCTTACAGGTGCCAGAACCAGGAACCTTATAATACCACTGCCAGATAGGTTTTATTATTCTTATTTTGTAAAAGTAAATAAATAAATAATAAAAAATAATAAAAAAAATTGAGACAATTGCACATGGATAAGAATTAGAGGGCAAGGTCTTATTTCTCCTTCTTTCCTTCCTTCATTTTATTACCTTCTCTTTCCCTTATGCCCAGCAGTTAATTAATAGTATTTTTTAAAGGAACAAAAAAGATAAATAAGGGGGCTGAAGTGATGGCTCAGTGGTTAATACTGCATAATGCTATTGTAGAAAAAGTGAATGTGTGATCACATTCTCATCAGGCAGCTCACAAAAAAAGCTCCAGAGGGGTTAATGCCTCTGACCTTGAGAGGCATGGGCACATACACACACATTCACTCCCACACACCTTATTTTGGTTATTTCTCCTCCCCCACTTCTCTTTCAAACCCAGCCCCTTCCTACATACCATAGATTCTGTGACAAACCTCCTACCACATCAACTTTATCCCAGAATTAAAGGGTGAAAAAAAGGTGAACTTTCATTTTCTGCACCCTTCTCATCCCATTCCACACACATTCTACCAAACAAATAGTATTCACAGTGCGGGCTCTGTGCACGATAGAATTTCCTATAGCTGTTTCAAATGACAATTTCAGAAACATACACAGCGCTTCCAGTATTCATTTCTTTTTAATTTCTGTGTGTGTGTGTGTGTGTGTGTGTGTGTGTGTGATGGTGTACATTTGAAGGCCTGAGGACAACCTTTGTAGACGGTTTTGTCTTCCAAAAAGTGTCTCTTACTGTTTGTCCCTATGTTCCCCAGGCTGTCTAGCTTCTGCATTTCAAAGGAGTCTCATGTCTTCATCTCCACATCTTCCCATAGAACACTCAATTACATATGTGTGTAAGCATGAACAGCTGTAATAGATTCTGGGCATTGGAACTCAGGTCCTCACATACATACGAGATGCACCATACCTGCTGAGTCATCACTGCAGCATTTGAAGTATCTTTGAAAAACACTTATAGAAAGGTGACAAATATGGATATGTTTGCATTTTTCTACATGTGGACATCCAGCTACACCAGCACCATTTGTTGAAGATGCCTTTTCCCCCCATTGGACGAGAAAGTGGGGAAGAGCCTTGAACTCAGTGGCACAGGAGACCACTTCATGAACAGAACACCAACAGCTCAGACTCTAAGAACAACAATTAATAAATGGGACCTCATGAAATTGAAAAGTTTCTGTAAAACAAAGGGCAGTGTCAACAGAACAGAACAACAGCCTATAGACTGGGAGAAGATCTTCACCAACCCTGTATCTGTCAGAGGGCTAATATCCAAAATTTATAAGGAGCTCAAGAAGTTAGACACCAACAAACTAAATAATCCAATTAAAAAATAAGAACAGGTACTGTCTCTGACATGATTATGATCTGATTGGCCTGTTCTTTTATCACCTCCCCCTCAGGGGGTGTAGTCTTACCAGGCCACAGAGGAAGACAATGCAGCCAGTCCTGATGAAACCTGATAAAGTAGGATCAGATAGAAGGGGAGGATCACCTCCCCTACCAGTGGACTTGGGGAGGGGCATGGGTTGAGAAGAGGGAGGGAAAGTGGGATTAGGAAGGGGAAAGGGTGGGAGCTACAGGTGGGACACAAAGTGAATAAACTAATTAATAAAAATTAAAAAAAAATGGGAGACAGAATTAAACAGAGAATCTCAACAGAGGAATATGGAATGGTGGAGAAAAAAACTTCATAGTTACAGTATTAAGGATTCTCTTTTGCATATTCTATTCAGTTTTGTTTGTAAGTAGAAGGTCTCATTTGCCTCATCCTCCAAACAGCTGGGACTATGGGTGTAGCAGAGTATGCCCAGCTATTTAAATATATTCTTGAAACAAATGTACACTATTTCTGCCTGGGTTTCCTTATTCTTTCTTTATTTTTCTTTATTTTTTTTGAGACAGGGTTTTTCTATGTAGCCTTGGCTGTCCTGAACTTTGTAGACCAGGGTGGCCTTGAAATCACAGAGATCTGCCTGTCTCTGCCTTCCTGAGTGCTGGGATTACAGGTATGCACCACCATGCCCAGCTTTTTTCTTATTCTTTTAACTGGTCACATTTTTCACACTTGTAGGTAGTGGTTTTTTAAGATTCTTTAATAAAAAATGCCATTTTAATATTAACCTTATCCACTTAACATTTATTGACCATATGCTGAATGTCAGCCACTACTGTAAGAATTAGGGTTACAGCACTGAACTGGGAAAGAAATCAATGTTATTGCTTTCAAAACTGACTGCCATTGACTGTGATAAGGCAGGTGCTACTTATGTATTCTAGATGAGAAAATATGGCTCAGAGATGTCAAGGACTAGCACCAGGTAACCCCACCAGTATCAGGAAAAGCTAAGACTGAACTCAGGAAAAAAATCCCTAAGTCCTAAGATTTCTCAGTGTCACACAAAGGTTTTTCACATGACCACAGAAGTTAATTCTGAGGGTCAAGTTCAAATAAACATCATTTGGAAAAAGACAAAGAGCTATAACCTTTCTCTGTATTGTCTTTGAAATAGACTGGATTTTTGCTTTGTTTTATTTTAAAACTTAAACCTGTGTCAAAGAATTATAAAACAGCATGTAACAGGTACAATGAGGAATAACTATCAGGTGTGCTTTTAACCCAAAGAAAGCGTCTCATCAGTGGTCTGAATAGAAAATGTTTGCTGGTCCCAGACTACTATTCTTTGAGCAATCCAAATCTCCCTTGCAGACTGTTTTTTTTTTTGTTTGTTTGTTTGTTTTTGTGCTTCACTTTTTTTGTTGATGTTTTGCAAGATTTTTTTTTAATGTCCATGTCTATGTCCATTTCCCTTTCAGTGTCTATGTCTATATCTGGGTCTAGTTCTAGGTCTATATATACCAAAAGACATGGGTACAGATACCTTGGGGGTCCAGATTAGGGTATTAGATCTTCTGTAGCTGGGGTTACAAGTGGTGTGAGTTGTCCCATGTGGGTGCTAAAAACCAAACCCAGACCCTCTACAACATGGCAGGTGCTCTTACCACTTAACATCATCTCACCTGCCCTTTGTTTTCTAAAAGATGGTTTCTGTTCTTTGCACATCACCACTATCAGTCACTCCACTATGGATTTGGTGTGTAAGTATACACATCTCCCAGCAGTCCTTTGCAGGGAGGGGCTTCAGTATCAGCATCACTGCCAATGAGTACTCCTTTGGTGAAGAGAGCTGATGAAGAGGGACGAGGGCATACTGTTTGTTTAAAGTGCCATCACTAGTTACTGGGGTCTCTCTTCCTAGAGTTATTGAAATCTGTGTGGGAGAGGGGCGGTTTGATGTGATCAGCACTTTTAGAGCCATCGACAGCAACTAAATTGAAAAAATGCATGAAACCTTGGGCTTCAGCAGGCTATCGACTTAGTATAGATTGAGTCAAAGAAAAAATACTGTGCAGTGTGCAGTTTGTATACCCCATCATCTCATTAAAGACTTTGGTATGGATAGCATGGTGGACCTGTGTCTTCCCTAGTTTCCATCTGGGTGAATTATGCATGCTAGGTTCATCAAGGACCATTTCATGGCACTACGAAGGCACTGCCATAGCTCAGTGTACAAACCTGCTTTATTATTTACAAAAATAAAGCCTGCTTCCTTATCGCTGGTCATTCCCAAGTCCATCTCTTCAATGAATGAGCTAGGCAGAGAGATGAGAACACACAACAGCTTCCCTGCTTCTCCCAGAGCTGCCAGGCACCCGATTATTTAATTACAGTTTCCTGGCTCCAGCACTTCCCCCTTACCTGAGAGTGTAAGTGAAATGTGTCAGAAATAAAGAAATAAATTACAAGCTAAATCAATAGGAAAGCACCGTGCAAATTGGCATCACAGAGGAAATCTGTTGATCCAAAGGCTTTCAAAGTCATTTAGATCTTCCAAGAAAAAAAAAAAAAGGAGGTAAGAGAGAAGATAGAAACAAGGTGAGTTGGAAAGGGAGCAGTAAAGGAGGGAGATGTCTGTCTCCCTGTCTGTCTGCAGACAGGCCTGGCTAGAAGCTGTTTCGGTTCCATTCAAAGCCCCCAAGGCTCGCCCTCCTGCTATTCTGCAGTGAAGATGCCAAGACACAGCTTGCTAAGTGGAAAATTTTAAAGTAATTTTTCACCTTGAGACAGAGGTTTCATTGTGCTTGGTGCTTACTCGGGCAAGACAACAAATCCCCAAAACAAACACATCTGAGGTGTGTCTGCCAAAACTCCACTCAGACAAAAAAGGAGCTCGGTGAGGGCCTGTCCTGCTTGGCTTGGGCTTGGGGGAGGCGGGGGAAGGTCTGAGTGCTCCATCTTTTTCTATGCTTACTTTAGATATTAAGAGCAGCCTCTTGTATGTCCCTTTGACATTTGGATTGTAACACTTTTTTCTATAGATCAATTAACATTGAAAGGACACAATCTGAGCACTTGTCTATGTGAATAAACTTCTGTTATCAGTGTGAATGTGTGTGAATGCATGCATGTGTATGTATGTATGGCTATGTGTATGTGCAGGTACACATATATGTCAGTGAAAACAACCTCTGCTGTTGTCCTTCTGGAGTAGGCCATCTTCTCCTTCAGGCATAATCTCTTCCTGGCCTAAAGCTTATGAGTTGCCTAGGGTGGCTGGCTGGAAAGCTTCATCTGTCTCTTCCTCCCTAGTGCTGGCATTAGAAGCATATATTACCATGTCTGCCTTTCTTAGCATGAGTCCTTGAAGCTTGAGCTCAGTTCCCCATGCTTGCAAGGCAAGCACTTTAGCGACTGAGCCATCTCCCCAGCCCTGCTTCCAATATCTATAAGTTCTACTTATGAGACATGATATATTTAGGATGCAGAGCCTGCATCTCCCCCATAGGGATAGTGTCATGGGCAGGAGATACTTATCTTTAACAGGGAGAAGGAAAACAACTCAATCTTGCAAGAAGCAATAACAGCCTCCACTGGGAAGGTCACTCAGAATTCCAGATGCATAGCAGCCCATGGAATCCAGACGTGCAGTTTCACTAGCTTCTCTTGTTTGTTTCCCTCGTTTTTATGAAACAATTACTTCTTATTATTTTAATTGTGTGTGTGTGTGTGTGTGTGTGAGAGAGAGAGAGAGAGAGAGAGAGAGAGAGAGAGAGAGAGAGAATGTACACATCAGCACATTAATGCAGGTGCTCCATTAGGTACGGACCCCATTGGAGTTAGACTAAAGCATGCTTCCAGACATGGGTTCTGGGAACCAAAGTTGATTCCTTTTAACAACTGAGCTGTATTTCCAACCCAATTTTTAAAAGACATGGTCCTATGTAGCTCAGACTGACTTTGAACTGGCAATGTAGACAAGAATATCCTTAAACTCCTTTCTCATCCTCCTGCCTCCACCTTCTGAGCGCAGGAATTATAGGCATGTGCTACCATGCCCAGTTTATATGATGCTGGGGATTGAACCTAGATCCTCCTGCATGGTAGACAGACACTCTACTAACTGAGCTACACACTCAGCTTTCATTTCTTTCTTAGAGACATCCTCAATGTTGTCCACAATGACAAGGAGCTTACCATATTTCTACCTCAAACTCCTGTAAGCTCAAATTATAAGTATACACCTCCACGGCATGGCTCTTCTCACCCTGCATTTCCTGTTTTATGTTTGGAAAGGACTTTTACAAAGTGCTGTAGAAAGATCTGGGCTGAATTGTTAGAGTTGATGAGCCCTAAGGCAAAAAGGAGCTCCTTTGCCTAGACAGCATTAACTAAATCCTAGAGAGTCTGGTCTCTTGCCCTGAACAGGCAGGTTCTTTTCTTTTGGAGCTCTGCTGTGGTGTTGGGAGGGCACTGTCAGCCAGACAACACTGTGGCTATTGTAAGGCGACTAAGGTGCAAAGTAAAGACATAAGACAGTGAGGACAACGTGCATCCCACAGTAGGTGACTTGGTGGCTTATGTCTCACACATCACATTAACTCACTAATGTTGAGCTCATTTGATCTTTATATTTTTAAAATAACATGTATTTATTTATTGGGTTGAGGATGGCATGGCATGTCCATGCTATGGCACATGTAAGGAGGTCAGTGGACAGTTTTCAGGAGTAGATTCCATCTTCCCACCTTCAGGTCCCAAGCACCAAACCCAGATTAATAGGTAGGAAGCACCCTTACCCGCTGACCCATCATACTGGACCTTTATCTCTTTGGGGAGCTAACTAAAGCAATCAGCTGCTCCTGACTAGGGGCTTCCATGGGAGAGGGGTTCCATCTGTGATGATGCCCTTGTAGACAAAGCATCCCTTTCTGCTAATTTGTTCTCTTGCATTTCTGTACTCATAAGGAATAGTTTGGTGCAATCAAGAAGAAAGTCCACCCTCTGCTCCTGACATGAGAATAATGGTTACATTTACTAGTGAAGGCTGAGCTCCCACATAGTCTATTTTATAAAATCGTTAATCCCTGGGGAGACATTTCCATGCATGTCTTCAAAGAACACCTGGGTCTACCACAAGCACATGCCTTTCCCCTGAAGCACTCTATCAATAATGCTGTCATCTGTGTCGAGTTTTGACATTACACAGATCAATACCAAATTAAAGTCACACAGTAGACATAGTAGCTACATTCTTAGGAACATAATAAATATATGTTTTAAAACAAGGAGAAATATTTGCCAAAGGAGTGTGAGGCTTTGTTTCTTTCTCTCTCTCTCTCTCTTGCTCTCTCTCTCTCTCTCTGTGTATGTGTTTGGACATTCTATATTTAACAGCCTAAGGATTTTCATGGGAGCCAAAACCATAATTAAAGTTTAACTGGGTAGTGTGGTGAGTTCAGTTAGTAATGAAATACTGCATTCTTAGAGAATGCTAAGCAATGTGTGGTGAGAGTTCCTACCACAAAATTGTATATATATGTATATATATATATATGGAGCTAAAGAGAAGCCCAGTAGTTAAAGCAGACTGGTATAGCAATCATGAAGGCTAGAATTTAGATTCCAGGACCCGTTTAATAAGTCCTATGCCCCAACATAGCAGGAGATCCGGATTGCTGAACTTGCTGGTTTACAGCCTAGACAAACCAAAAAGAAAAACAAACTAAAAACAACCCTCAGTATTGGAGAGCGATCCTGGCTCAAGGGAGTAGAAGAATGAGAGAAGAGACACCAGCGCCCTCTTGTGACCTTCGAGTATGCACTGGCACACACACACATGTCCATATACATGTGCTCATACACGCCCACACACAGAAAGAAATAAAGAAATAAACAAGAAAGATGTACATAGCAATACATCAAATTGGCCATATTTAGTTACTTCGTATTATGAGTATTTATGTTCTTTCTTATTCTTCTCATTTGTACATCTGTATTCGAATAGATTACACTGTGTACAGCGAATACACACAATTTCACATGTTAAGTTTACAGATTTATTGTTATTCTTCTGTGTGTGTGTGTGTGTGTGTGTGTGTGTGTGAGTGTGTGTGTGTGTGTTACTTTCAGAGGCCATAAAAATTGTTAGATACCCAGGAGCTTGAGTTACAGCCAGTTTAAGACACAGAGTATGGGTGCTGGAAACTAAAGCTGAGTCCTCTGCAAGAGCAGCAAGTGCTTTTCACTAAGAAGCCATCTCTCCAGTTCCATGTGTTGTTTTTTAAAAAGTAGAAAAAAAGTGTAAACAAACTTTACAATTATGAAGATGCTGCTTCGTGCACTTTTAGAAAAAAATATGAAATATCATTAAATGCTATTACAAATATCCAAAGCTGTGTAAATGTGTAAAAGATGGTAAATTTATACTCCATGTTTCTAATCTGTAGCTCTCATAGACACTTTAATATAAACCATTCATACGTCATATTTTTACTTTCCCCCCTGAGAGACCGATGCACTGCTCTGAGGTAGAGTGGCCCTACCGTGACCACGAGGATGAAAGCCACAATCTAAGAAGAATACGTACAAGATGAGTAAAGGTACATATGAGTCCTTGGCAGCCACATGTCAAGCATCTCGTTAAACGATGAAAATAAACCCTATGTTTAACCACTCTGAATGTGAGAGGTTAATGGGCACCAGGCTGCTCCTCTATATACAGTAAATTAGAAATCTATAGTGTGTATGAACACATCTCCACTGTTTTCAAATATCAAGGGATCATTGACAGAATCTGACCTTTCCTCCAGCTTTATATTCATGGACGAGTATCCACTCTTGGGTGTAGGTAGAAGCTGACATCCCCAAATGTTGGCAAGGATATAGAGCAACTAGAACTGCCAGAGAATTTTAAATGCATCACTTGAAAGTAATTTTGGTTTCTCTTAGAGTTACACATAAATATAACTATATAAATGAATATTTATGATCCTATAAAATTCACTTTAAAAACTGAAAATTATTTACCACAGAATTGTATTTGTGAGTACTTACATCACCTTTATTCAAAATAACTCAAAACTAAAAAGGATGCTATACAGATGATTAAACAACTGTGGTTCACCCATCCAACGAAATACTTCATACAATAGAATGAAAGACTGACAAACATGGACATTTGAAATATTGCAATGCATAAAATAAACATTATATAAAAGATTCCAACTTAATGAATCTAATTATATGAAAAATATAACTAATCCAATATGCCAGTGGCTACCTGAATCTGGGGACGGGAGGTTGGTAGAGTTCACTGAGTAGGCTAACAGTAGAACTAGTGATAAATATTGATGGTAATAATGATTATACACATAAATGTATTTGTCAAAATTTTTGAAATGGAAACTTAAGGTGGGTTAATCTCCTGTATAATTGTATTTTAAAGTTTGTTAAAAGTGACATAAAGAAAAACGAATAATCAAAGCAGAAGAAAAAATATATAAAAATTTATCTCATCACTTAGTTATTTATAGTAAACATGGAAACAATACAAAATTTGATGTCATTTATAGCAAGCAAATCTACACACACAAACACTCACACACTAATAGTACTAAAAGATAAATAAACACAAATGTTAAAAAGTAGTAAACCATGAAATAGTGCTATCTTCATCACTGCCTACAAAGCAATCAAAAAAAGAAAACTGAATAATATGCAAATGTGCACAGTAATGTATGTGGAGACTCAAGTCCAGTACCATGCCTGAAGAAGTAGGCTTAATTCATAATCCATAGGAAGTACATAAGCAATTTAGAATAATTGAATAAGCAATTGGCCCTTTTGGAGGCTCACTCTGTGCTCATTATCTTCTTGGTATTTATTATTCTCATTACATGAGAGTCACTTTGTCAATAGCACTTTAGGCTAAGCTTTAAGTACTGGAATAGTAAATATTACTCCATTATCCCCAGTGTTCTCACAATTTTTTCTATCTCTGGTTCCCTTGTGGCCAGCACAGTACCTGGCGTTGCATTATAACCACATTACATAATGCATATGAAGTGTTTGCTTTGCTTATGCATTCTTCTAAATGATTTGCATATCTTGACCCACTGAATATCCATAACAGCTTTCCAATGCAGGTACAATTCCATTACCATTGTGCCCATTTTATTCCTTATTTATTGATTTTAGCTACTTTTTACAGCCAACATCCTACCCAATTGCCTGATCTTGGATTTTATATGTTGATTCCAAATCCTGTGCTCTTTTCATTTTAGGATAAAACCTTTTAAAAATTAAGCAAGTCTATATACGCTGCAGCAGAGGTCCTTCATACTTCATGTGTGAAGACAGAGACATGTCAAAGGCAAACTTTTTAAAAAGTCATTTTTAGGGTTGCAGAGAAGGCTCAGTGATTAAAGAGCACTTGCTTCTCTTCCAGAAATCCTAAGTGTGGTTCCCAGGCCCTATATCATTTGGCTTACAAGCACCTGTAAGTCTAGCTACAGTTCATCTGACATGCTCCTGTGGCCTCCACCACACCCCAACACACTTGGTATATACACACAGACACACATACACATACACAGACATACATACACATGAATAAAGAATAAATCTTTTCTGAAAGTGAAGCCTCCCTTCAAACACTGGGTACCACTGGAGTTCCCTAACTTGCATACTATGGGAAGGGGAATGTGACTTTATTAAAACTTGGAAGATCAAAAAGATGGCACTCTACATCACGGAGGGAGTCCGGAAGATGTCAGTGATATAAAACCTGGGTGGGTAGAGGTGCTTGACATTTGGAGCTCTGCGAGGCCATCTGACTTCCGGAATGTTGGTTCCCTTTTAAAATTAGCAGCCAGATGTGGGATCAGTCTCAGGTCTGGTAACTTTCATGGCTAGGATGCATCAGCCGGTACTTGCATCTTTTAGAATAATATTTCAAAAATTAGTTTAGTTATGTGTCTTTGTGTATATCTTGTGAGAGTCGGCCATGTATGTGTATCTGTGAAGGCTGGAAGAGGGTACCAGCTCTCCTGGAGCTGGAGTCACAAGTGGCTGGGAGCCACCTGGTGTGGGGGCTGAGGACTGAGCTCAAGTCATCTGGGCAGCTGCACCAGCTCATCCCTGCTGAGCCATCTCTTGAGCCTGACACATGCATCTTGTTTATTAAGGTGTGCTTTTAGCAAGAAGTCCTTTACTTCCTCTTTGATTATATAGATTTCTTCTGGCTTTACATATGAGGAGAAAGAGAAAGAGGTTACTAGAGATATGCATAATGAAATTATTCGAGTGCGTTTTAGCAGAAAATTGAGGCATTTCTCTGAGACAAAGGCTTCAAAAACAACTTCTCCAGGACAAAAAAAAAAAAAAAAAAAAAAATCTGAAAGGAGCCTTAAAGCAAGAACATGGATTAGAAGAAAGAACAAGGCAAAGCATTGTAAGTAAAGATGGCCACACTGGCACTGGCAGGGGATAGAGTAAACAGCCAGAGTCCATCTTGTGGTGTGAAATTGCATGAGTCAGCTTGGTGAGGATTGGGGGCAGCTAGTGCAAAGCCAGGGGTCTTCTTTTGGAACATCCAGCCAGTGGGGTGAATGCAGTCCCTTCTCTCCCAAATGCCTTCCCGACCCTCTCTAGGAAAGTCTGTGAATGCAGCCAGATTGGAAGAGCTTTCCCTTCATGCTGCTTGATAAAGAAGGGCTTGTAACATCACTCAGCTACATTAAAATGCTTTCTTAGCTTCGGGGGAGCTGAAAGCATTTTTATTATGTTCCAACATTATTTATCTCTCTTGTACACAAGACTGAAAAGCAGTGAAGCCAAAGAGAAAAAAATTCCTTTTAATGTCTAAAGCACAGCCTGGGTCCATTTGTCTGCTGTTGCAGGTAGAGAGATGACAAAAGTGGAGAGATGACTAGTGTCGGCACCCCTCCACCCCGAGCCAGACTTACAAAGAAAATGATCACAGGGTCTCAGGGAGACACTTACACCCCAAAGTTAGGCTCTTTTTTCTCATCCATATTCTGCATTTATGTGTGTCATGGGTATGTGACGTGTGTGCCTGTAGTAGTCAGAGGTAAATGGCAAATTTCTCTTCGATCATGTCATTCATTTCATTCATTCATTCATTCATTGGTTTTTCAAGACAGGGTTTTTCTGTGTAGCCCTGGCTGTCCTGGAACTCACTGTGTACGCCAGACTGGCCTTGAACTAAAAGATTTGCCTGCATCTGCCTTCCCAGATCAAGGTCATGTGTCATCAATAGCTGGCTTCCATTTTATTTTTTTAAAAAAAGATGATTTCCATTTGGATCCATTATTCTCTACAACCTTCTTTATGGTTGTAAAAATTCCATTGTTCATATAGTCAATTCCTTGGTTTGTTGAACACTTGGGTTTGCTCTCCTTAACCTCAGATCTGCAGATATTCCTTGCATCCCTTCTGCAAAGGAAATTTAACATTTGGATGCTGATAATATAACATTTTAATTTTGATTTGATCAGATTTCTTATTTGACTGAGTCCCTGCCTGTGTCCCTAAGAACAAATAACAAGAGTGTCAACTTTGGAAATAGACAGATCTGTCCACCCTACTTTCCTCTGCTTCATACTTACTGTAGAGTGAATGGGTCGTTTCTCTTGACTGAGCATATTTCTTCAATAATGAATTGTAGGTAATAATTCATAGTGCTGTCGTGAGGGTTAAATAAAACAACACATATAAAACATTTAAAACAGTACCTGACTGTTTTAAGTGCTCAGCATTAGCACTTACAGAGATCTGCTTCAATATTCAGGGGTCCAAGTTTTACCCGTATCACTGCTACGCTGGTCATTTATACAGTGACCAGAAAATGTGATAGGGTAAGAGTCTAGTGTATTGTTTGACATTTTCCTGGTATAAGTAGAAAAATGGCTCCCATCAGAGAAAAGACCTTCACCCACAGAGCAGCTGTAAAGTATTGTGCAGACACTGCACAAAGTTATAACGCAGAAAGCCTGAGATGTAGAACAAAACTTGGCAGGCCTATTTCTCCAAGGGCTCCAGAGGATTTGAGCAGGTGCATGGCCTTGACCTTACACAGCAATGGAAGGATTCCTCTCAAGCATGAAGCATGACTACACACTTCCTGTAAGACCTGGAGGCCATGGTCCAGGAAAATTGGGACCACTGACAATAAACACTCAGAAGTTGAAAATGCTTCATCTGATTAATAGGAGACTAGAGAACAATACTTGTCTCATGTAGTGAATTCAGGATGCATGTATACATGTGTCTGCATAACCATGGCTTCTAGGTCTAAATCTATTATTGTTATTTTGAGAATGTGCATGAGGGTTCTCAGCCTATACCATAGGACTATGGTCATATTTAGTTTCAATTTTCTTCTGATTTTTCTTAATGGAAACCAGAGAACACAGGGAATCATCAAAAGGAATATATCATTCAAGATCTATCAGGGGACTTGGAAAGGGGCAGGGAGGAGACCAGGGAGGGAGTGTGGGGTTGGGGAGGGAATGAGGGAGCGGGATACAGCTGGGACACAGAGTTAACAAAATGTAACTAAAAAGAAAAAAAAAAGAATGGAGAGAGTGGACAACCTTGTATTATTTCTGATTTTAGTGGAAATGCTTTTCTCTGTTTAGGTTGATGTTGGTGATGGGCTTGCTGTAAACTGCCTTTATTGTGTTGGGGTATGTCCCTTGTATCCATAAACTCCCCAGAACTTTTAACTGATAAGTAAATTAAATTTATTAATTTACAAAAAAAAAAGATCTTAAATCATGTGGAACCACCATGTAACATCCCTTAATATTGGTAACTTCTTAGCTAGGCATGGTGGTGCATGCCTGTAATCCCAGAACTCAGGGAGGAAGAGGCAGGCAGACCTCTGTGAGTTTAAGGCCAGCGTGTTCTACAAAATGAGCCTAGGAGAGCCAAGACTACACAGAAAAACCCATCTCAAAAAAAAAAAAAGAAAAAGAAAAAAAGAAAGAAAGAAAGAAAAAGAAAACAGAAAAAGAAAAAACAAAACAAAACAAAAAACCCAACAAACAAAAAAACAATAAAAAAAATCCAAATTGATAATGTCTAATCTTGGTCATTCATGTTCTCTTCCTCCTCCTTTTCCTTCCTTCCCCATTTATCTTTTAATGACCTTATCAATACATACTTGTGGGGAAATGCTGGAAGAATGACTCAACGGTAAAGTACTGCTCTTCCAGATGTCCTGATTTCTGTGTCGAGTAGCTATGTCTGATGACCCACAACCACCCGTAACTCCAGCTCTAGGAGATCTGGTATTCTGTTTGGCCTATACAGCCAACTGCACTCATGGGAGCACATACATGCACACACATGCATACACAAAAAGTACACACACACACACACACACACACATATACACACACAAAGATCATATATGCATTTGTTAAATTCATAATTAAGGTTTTCACAATATTGAATTAAAACTGGAATGCACTATTTTTTGAACTCACATATATACTTCCAGAAAAAAAAGAAAAGTCACATGCTCAAAGTGGTATGTAAAATATTCAGTAATTTGTAATATAAAACTAAATGTCTACTCATATAGAAATGTTGATTAGGTATTGACTGGAACCTAAATACAGTTACATGGCACATAGTTCATCTGTATGTCTTAACAAGCCTAAATCTTAGTAGGTTGTGCCTAGTGCAACACTGGTAAATGAATACAGCAATCAGCAGAATGATCCATAAAATTATAGTTGCTATATAAATTTAAGGAAATATGATTAGTCATATATATATATATATATATATATACATATATATATATACATATACATATATACAAATTAGATTATCTGTTATATCTTCTTTTTCTGCTAAAAATGTACAATGATAGCCATTTTGTAAAGTGGTCTGGAAATAACTATCAAGAGTATTCTAACCTGCGGGTCATATATTTTCACTCCTTGGAATGAGCTCAATGGAAGGAACAATGAAATACTCTGAAAGACAAGCATTGGAATACTTGCCCTATTTCTATTCTTAATATCTGCAGCTGTTGATAACCCCATGCCAATTACCATTAGAATAGGGTGGAATAACTTTGATGCTTATCAAACAATGAGATGCTACAGAGGAATCAAAAGAACAAAACCAAGGGCAATAAAAATATCACACAGAAAACAATGAACAACTGGAGTCAGACAAACTTTTATATTGTATCCTGTGTATTGAGTTCAAAAATAGGCAAACATAGAAACTAGTGGCAGATGGTGTCTCCCTGGGGAGCTATTGCAGTTGATGGATGCCTGGAGAGGGGTTGCCATTTTTTTCAGTGGTATAGCCATTAAAAACCACCATGTTGATGGTTCTGGTTTAAGTGTTTGGGCCCCTAAGCAAAAGCCAAATAGTAGAAGGGGCACTTGTTTGGGGGAGGACATTTTGGAGGGGAGAGACAGCAGGTGGATGTTATGACTTAAGTCTTAAATCTCTGCCATTGGCTTGGATATTTGAACGCTTGACTCCCAACTGGTGGTGACATTTGAGAAGGTTACAGAATCTCTCCAATATGGAGTCTTGCCAGAGGGAGTATACCACTGGAAGTGAGATGGATGCTGGTGCTCTATTCTTTGATTTAGCCCAGAATCCCAGCCCATGGGATAGTGTTGCACAATGTATGGTGGAATTTTCCATCTTGACCTAATTCTAGACCTTGTCAGTGACAATCAAGATTTCACATCCTATTCCCAGATAATATTTTTGCCATCCTTTCCCCAAGGCTGCATTAGATAGAAGAGTTTCATTTCTGCCTTCAAGCATTGTGTATATATTTCTCACCAAGACTGAAGTAAAAACTGCTCTTACTGGATTCTGGAATGCTCCAAGAACTAAATCGTGCCTAGTGCAACTGACCTCCAAAGGACAGCTCACTGCCAAGTGCTTTTTAGGGTAATGATCAGTGCTCAGTGGATTGAGTTCTGACTCTTGCCTCTCACTGGTGAAGATGGAACCACTGCTGCCTTGATCCCACTCTTCCCAAGAGTGCTGATGTTTATAAGGCTTTGGCTAATGCCATCCTGACAGTGTTCTTTGCACGGGGCCTGTTGGAAAATTAGATCAAGTGGCTTCCCCACTGTAACATATGACACTTTTCTAATTAGGGCAATGTTTAATTTACTGTCTCATGGCTTTTTGAATAAATATAAATTGTCATACTAAAGTGACAGGTGTAAAACCCAGGATGGCTGTGTTAGAGAGGTTAATCTGCTGTTAATCAAATCAGTTCTGCTTGACTTTCTCCCAGGGAGTAAGAGATAATGGCCCTGTTTAACTGGAGATTAGCCAGCTTTTGGCTGGAAATCCCTCAGGGTTCACCTGAGCCTCTTTGTGCCTTGTTCAGAATGAAGATATTCAAATGTGTCGATAATTAAACTTGGGCCTTTCTCCCTCCTCCAGCATCTCAGGATTGAAGGACATTTCCCACTGAGCCTTTTCCTTTCCTGGAAGGTTTTCTCTCCAGATCTAGTTAGTATCAGAACATTCTGAAATATGATTAAAAGTTCTCTCTAAGTACAGAGCTGTCTTTCCCAGTTCTTATTGCTAGAAAGCATAGCAAAGTCAGTCAATCACTGCATGATGGGATGGAGACTGGCCTTGACCTTGATGGGTACCCGTGGTCATATCCTTCTGGTGCAGTTAGAGAAAGGCTCTATCTTGGAGCTGGTAAAAAGTAATTAGTATAAGGCACTGGGTGGTTGGACTTGGTTGCAGCATTGGCTTGCAGCCTAGGAGACTAAGTTGAAGTGAGAAAGGAAGGGCATTCTCTTTAACTTTCTCCAAGTTCACACATTTTTGGTACCATGAAGACTGAAAGAACATCCTCTTTAGGTGGGTATCCATTGATAGTAGTTTGCAGGACACTGAGAATCTCACAGAGAAAGTGTCAGCTTCAGTTTACAGAAATGTTAATTCCATCTTGGCTCCAGTGCCTTCATGAAGGGCCCTAATGACTGGTTCCTCAGGCAATAAGACTAAGTAGATACAGGCAAGGAGAGATCTGCTCCTGAACTCATGGTATTCTCTCTGAAAGATTTTAGAATTGGTTCCTGCATTCTTATGAAGATAGGGGAAGAGTAGATGTAATTTGTATTATTGTATGACTTTACATCCTCTGTTAAAAAAAGGTGTGACAGTGCAAATGCTGGGCTCTAACTCTTAGTATGTGTAACTGTGGACAACCCCCAGGGACACAGTGAAACTCAGCATTCCCTCTGCCAAACAAGTTGGCTCAGACTGAAAACATAATGCATTTAAGACTAGTTAAAATATACAAAATAATCTGTGAATTTTCTGAGTACTATCCCATTGTTGTCACCACAATTAGCATCATTACATTTACCACCATCTTTATTGTCTTCACTATCACTATCACCCAAACCATCATCATTATCATCATCATTACCATCTCCACAATTGTCATATCATCATATCACTGCCTTCACAATCACCATCACCATTATTACCATAAGTATATCACTATTTTCACAATAATCATCGTCACCATCACAATTGTCATATTAGCCCTGTCACCATCATCATCATCACCATTCTCACAGTCACCATCATTGTCACTATCATGATCATCAGCATTTATAACCACCCCAGTGTTCGTACAACAGGGAAAGAGAAGCTAAAATTTCCCTGGCATTTGAATGTGAAGCAAGCATCTATCAGAATGAAAGGCCTATCTGAGACAGAAAAACATAGTCTCTTCACACACCTCTGGGTCTGTCTTCTTTCCTAAGACAGAACTGACAGAGAAAGAAATGAGCCTGTGAAACAAGTGACCGAACAACAGCAAAAATGCAGGGTTCTCCATCTCCGTTAATTTAAGATGTGACGTCACTACACATTTAGCTGATTTCAGAAGCGAAAGTGTATTACTAATTACGGGAAGCTTGGGTTTTACTTTTTTATTTCCTACCTATAGATTGATGATGTGGCAGGAATAGGCTAGTTCTCTTTTATGTTTCCAGCCAGCATCACATTGCTCATCTCCCCTGTGACCCTGAAGTGTCTCTGGATTTTGGAGAGCACAACAATACATCCACTTATTTTCCCGTAACTCACCCAGCATGTAAAACAAATAACTATGCTGACATGTCTGAAGTGCTGTGTCGTGGGCAAAACAAGGAGGGAAGACAGTCTTGCTGTTCTATTTATGGACTATAAACCCTTTACAGTGGCATTGATGAAGGGTTTATAGTCAGTGCACAAGCTGGTTACACCATAAATTGTAATGTTATATGATAAACTGGGACTTTATACCAGTAGTAGATATCAAAGAAAAGAATGAGCCAGAGTCTGAAAGCATCCATCAGTGAAGATGCTGCAGCACGTTTAAATATTCAAGCTTGTTTTGTCTTCATTTCATTCAAGCTTTGGGTGATTCATCTTCTCAGAGAAGATGGCTTATAGATTTACCTAGAGATCAGCAACAAAAACAAACAAACAAACAAACAAACAAATAACTCAAAAAGCAGACACACCAGCAACAGTGAGTGGCAGAGTCACAGTGTGGCTGGGAGAGGGAACAGATTCAGCAGTGAATTATTCAAGCATGTGGGCTTTCTATTTCTGTACCAGCAGATGACAGGTGAGGCTTCCTCCCAGTTCCCGGCCCCGCTAACATGGCAATGTTGTAAGACACCTTGGTTACTATACAAGAAACAGAAAATATTTACAAGAGAAATGTGTTGAATATAACTTAATTGCCTCACGTTTACATTAAAGCTTAAGAGCAGCAAAATGTCAACAAATGTTATCTCCCCAGCCTCTCTAATGGGCCCATACTCTTTCAGCTCCTGATTCTATCCTTATTCATTATGGAACCGAGACTGCTAATATTTACTTATTACTTATTTATATTTTCATTTGAAAGTAAAAATAAGCTCATTTGCCATAATAACAGCTTAATATTAGCAGTGCTAAGAAACTGACTTTCAGGAGATTTCTAGTAATGGCGTCTTAGCAGATGAGATCAGAGAGCTCTCATGTTTTGAAGATGGGAAACAGGAAAGGTGTAATGATACCATTGCATCCACATAGGATCATTGTGCACTTCTGTGTGGCTCAGTGCTACAGAGCAGAAGGAGTCCTGGATGCTCACAAAGAAGGCTCAGTGCAACAATGATAGAGGGTTCAAACTGACCTGAAGAGAAGTGGGGATAGAGCGGCTCGGAGCCTACTACTCATCATACCCATCAGCCTGAGAAACTTGGAGTATAGAGAGAAGATCCCTCCATTCCTGGGATGAGATGGTAGAGAAACTGTCACTGTGCACTCTGAACTAAGTGGATGTCCTTCATAGAGTCATCCCTCAGGGCTCTAATAGAAATTATAGGACCGAGACATCCCTATTCCCAGAGATCCCTTATCCTTAGGCCTCATCAGCTGTCCTTCCCACAAATGCAGAGCAGATCCTTTGTCCACAGCAATCTCTTCTAACTCAGATGAGCACTAGAAGAAACAAGCCTCAAAGCTGATCTGGGACTGAGAGGCTTCTGGGGACATGGGACTTTAAACTTTACATCAGTGAATGTCCCACACAGGGACGTGCTCCTCCCATGTGACACTAGTTACTAGCAGCAGCTGAGGTGGAGGAATTATTCTCATACCTGTTTATGTTTGGGTAAGGTTGGGGAATGAAAAAGATGGAAATCCAGCTATAGGGTGGTGGGTGTGGGGAGGGAAAGAGAAAGAGAGAGACCACGACAGAGACAGAGAGGGACAAAGGAAGGAAACCAGTATCTCCATAGATGACAGCTCTGACTAGCCAGAAATGGGATTGGGGAGTTGTGGTGTGTTCAGAGGTACCATGAGGCTGTTCAGCAAAGGAAAAGTCCTGAGGCAACTCATGAGCCAAAGCCAAAGTACATGATTTAGAGCCCTGGCATTGGGGTGAGTGGTGGGGAGAAAAGACACAGAGATGGGAGCTGGGCAGGGAGAGGGCAGAGAATATCAATTGCCTAGGAGTTGGATGCAGCCTCTATTTAAAACTTAATTTAAAATTAATTTTACAAAGCTTTCCTAAATAAACTGGAAGCCATCGAGTCCATGAAGGGAAAAAAAATGAAAAAGCCTAAAAGACTGATATAAATCATGCTGTCTCATTTTCTATGCATAAATGAAATCTCAACAAATAGCACTGTTTATGTTGTTTGGCTGAATTATTCTTTTTATTTGTATTATTGTGTTCAAAAGACTGTATTTGGAACCAGATCTTTCTTATTAAATATGATTCCACAGCCTTGCTACAGTTGGCATAGAGTATTATTATAGAGTATGATCCCGGTTTGCTTAACAGTTCTTCCATTATGATATATCTGACTGCTAATATTTTTACCAAGAAACATTGCAGTTTTATTCAGTTTAATCTAAGAACATATTTGATCCCACTCCAACTTAATAAAGTATGTCCTATAAGGGTAACAGCAATGTGCATCTATTTTTCTCTTTATTTTTTCCCTTTGAAACAGGATTTTACTGTGCATTCTAGGCTCACCTTGAACTTGAAATCTTCCTGACTCTGCATCAAAAGTACTAGGATTACAGGTGCATACCACCAAGCCCAGCTGCAGCAGTCATCCTTGTAGCTGGGAGTTAGACATTATTTTTTTGTTTGTTTGTTTTTTAGGGGTGGTGGCTCCTATAAGAGGATTTGAAAATGCTAAGCATGCATTCATTACAATCCATAAGCCAAATTTTCACCCTCACTAGATGGATCTGGTTGGGCTCAAACTCACTATGTAGACTAAGTTGGCCTCAGATTCATGGAGATCTCTCTGCCTCTACTCTAGAGTGTTGAAATTAAAAACATGTATCACCATTGTCCATTGAGGTATCAGATCTTAGCTCTTAGTTCACTGTGCTGGTTAGGTTTAGATACCAACTTACTGTAAACTAGAATAATCCTTGAAGAGAACCTCAGCTGAGAAACTTCCTAGAGCAGATTGCTCTGTAGGGGTGGTAGTAGTCTTAACTGATGTAAGAACAACAATGCTAGTATGGGTGATACTATAACATAGGCCAGTGTCTGAAGCTATAAAGGAGAAAGCCGACAGAGAGGAGAAAGCAAGCAGGCATCGTGGCTATATTCACTTCTTCTGCTCTTGGCCGTAGATGTGATGTGACTAACTACTTGTGTTAGTGATAGACGGTAACGTGGAATTATAAGCTGAATAAACTTTCTCCCCCCTGTGCTATCAGAGTCTTTTCTCACAGCAACAGAAATGAGGTGGTATCTGTAAGCTGATCTAGAATTTACTATGGACATAAACAATTGTCCCAGAGGCCTGGTGTGCTCTTCAGAGCTGGGGTGGAGGGAGAAGGCAGCAGGTGCAGATGCACCCAGGTCCTCCTCAAATGACAGAAGCCCCTGGCTTTCCTACCAAAGGTTCAGAATGTATGAAACCAATATGGGCACCATGTTCACTATTTTGAGAATGCAGCCAAGCATGAAAAGGCATGTGTAGGCCACTCAATGGGTCTGTATTAAAACAGTGTGCTTACAACTCCAAAGAAGTCTTCATACTCTATCTCTATCTGCATACATTTCCTAAAGTAGAGGAATTATTCATGTGATAGAGCAGAGCGTATGTACACATTTTTGCTTTTTCCTTTGTCTACTAAATGCATCAAAATTCATTCTATATACAAACCCCTAATATTTTTCTCATACATATTTGAACATTATTATTATTATAAAATTAACCCATAGACCACCCCCAAATCATCCAGTTTTCCAATGTTAAATGGCGTGTGCTGGGAAATACAAAGATACCTCAGAGCCTTTTTCAATTTTGTTAGTTTATATGGGGAATAAAAATCTGATGAACAGGGACTGCAAGTGTGTTTATATGTGAGTGTGTGTGTGTGCATCATGGTACAAATGTAGGGGTTAGAGGACAACTTTTCTAAGTTGTATCTCTCCTTCCACAGTGAGGGGCTTGGGGACTTAATCTGGTAGTCAGGTTTGACAGACAAGGCATGATTACACACTGGCCTCCATCTTAATCCTTGGAGACAGGGTCCTCGCTGGCCTGGAACCCATTAGGTTAGCCTGGCTGGCTGGAGTGGGTGGAGCAGGGACTCACCTACCTCTGCTTCTCCAGTCCTGGGATAGCAAATGCTTGCTAACACACCCAACTTCTTGACATGGCATTTGAGGCTTGAACTCAAGTCCTCGTATGTGTGAAGCAGGTACTTTAGCAAGTGAACTATATCCAAACCCAGGCAAACTTCATACTACAGACAAAATTGGCAATGAAATTGATGACACTTCCAGAAGCCATAGATTCTTGCCTAACTTGGGAAAACTCATCCTCTCAAAGGGCGAAGTGTTTTTCACACACTGTGGTGGCTCAGCTGGCACTCCCTGTAGGCTCTGTGAATATTTTACCCACTCCTTTGTTTCCTTACATTTCCGTTGTCTTTCAGCCCATCTGCAGATAACAGGTTGGCTGTCTTTCTTCAGAAGAGCATGTTGAGGCTGTGATATCAACAGTGTGTCACGATGACTAGAAAATGTGCTATGGAGCTGTGATGGCAGATCTTGTGTGTGCGCCATACTTAAGGAACGATGAGATAATCAGGTGCCTGAAAGTCCAGGGGGGTTCGTTCCTGTCTTGTAAGCGTGAACCTTCACTGCTTGTGCTGTCTGCCCTTTTGCCTGCTCTCATTCAATTGACCCTGAGTTGTGCTGGTTTACTCAGCCTTCTTCCTTTAAGCTGGTGAGTCTGAACACATATCAGAATCCCTGTGTTTGTTAATCTTCTTGTTGCTACTATACAATACCTGAGAAAAGCCATTTAAACAAGGAAGGGCTTATCTTGGCTCAGTGCATGCTCTATCACGGCAGGAAGGGCATGGCAGTAGGAACACAGGCAGCTGTTTACATTGCATCTGCACTCAGAAGCAGAGAGAGATGTTGTTCACTTACCAGCCTTCTTTTTCTTCAGTCCAGGCCTCTAGCTTTCAAAATCCACTTTTAGGTAGATCTTCCTATGTGGATTAGCCAAATCTAGAAACCTTCTGACAGACCTGACCAGGAGTTTGTCTCCTACGTGATCTAGACTCTGTCAATCTCACCATCACTCTTCCCTGCCACAATTGACAAGGTATTTAAATATACACAGAACATAACATCAACACCAGAGACACTAAGTGAGTTTGCCAGGTTGATGCCTAGAAATTGAAATTTCATACTGTAAACACCAACAATGCCACTAAGGTGTGTAGTGAAAATTCTGGTATTTTGGCTTCTTTAATAAAAAAAAAAAAAAAAAAGCAATGTTATAACAGTGTGTTTTCTTTTTTATAATTAAATTTATTTATTTTTATTAATTACAGTTTATTCACTTTGTATCCCCCCATAAGACCCTCCCTCCTCCCCTCTTGGTCCCATCCTCCCTCCCCCTTCTTCAAGCATGCCCTCCCCAAGTCCACTGATAGGGGAGGTCCTCCTCTCCTTACTTCTGATCTTAGTCTATCACATCACATCAGAAATGGCTGCATTGTCATCTTCTGTGGCCTGGTAAGGCTGTTCCCCCCTCAGGGGGAGGTGATCAAAGAACAGGCCAATCAGATTATATCAGAGGCAGTCCCTCTTCCCATTACTATGGAACCCACTTGGACACTAAGCTGCCATGGACTACATCTGTGCAGGGGTTCTAGGTTATCTCCATGCTTAGTACTTGGTTGGAGTATGAGTCTCTGGGAAGAGCCCTGTGTTCAAATTTTCTGGTTCTGTTGCTCTCCTTGTGGAGTTCCTGTCCTCTCCAGATCTTACTATTTCCCACTTCTTACATAAGATTCCATTTACTCTGCCCAACAGTTGGCCATAAGTCTCAGCATCTGCTTTGATAGTCTGCAAGGTAGAGCTTTTCACAGGCCCTCTGTGGGAGACTCCTAACTTGTTTCCTGTTTTCTTCTTCTTCTGATGTCCATCCTCTTTGCCTTTCAGGATGGGGATTGAGCATTTTAGTCAGGGTACTCTCTTTTGATTAGTTTCTTTAGATACACAGGTTTTAGTAGGTTTATCCTATGTTATATGTCTACATGAGTGAGTATGTACCGTGTGTGTCTTTCTGCTTCTGGGACAGCTCACTCAGGATGATCCTTTCTAGGTCCCACCATTTACCTGCAAATTTCATGATTTCCTTATTTTTCATTGTAGAGTAATAATCCATTGTGTAGATGTACCACCATTTCTTCACCCATTCTTCAGTTGAGGGGCATCTGGGCTGTTTTCAGCTTCTGGCTATTATAAATGAAGCTGCTACAAACATGGTTGAACAAATGTCCTTTTTGTGTACTTGAGCCTCTTTTGGGTATAGGCCTAGGAGTGGTATGGCTGGATCTTGAGGAAGCACTATTCCTAGTTGTCTGAGAAAGCGCCAGATTGATTTCCAGAGTGGTTGTACTAGTTTACATTCCCACCAGCAGTGGAGGAGGGTTCCCCTTTCTTCACAACCTCTCCAGCATGTGTTGTCACTTGAGTTTTTGATCTTGGCCATTCTCATGGGTGTAAGGTGAAATCTCAGGGTCGTTTTGATTTGCATTTCCCTAATGGCTAATGACATTGAGCATTTCTTTAAGTGTTTTTCTGCCATTCGATATTCCTCTACAAAGAGTTCTCTGTTTAGCTCTGTTCCCCATTTTTTAAGTGGATTACTTGGTTTCTTGCTTTTCAGCTTCTTTAGTTCTTTATATATACTGGATATTAGCCCTCTGTCAGATAAAGGGTTGGTGAAGATTCTTTCCCAATCTGTAGGCAGTCACTTTGTTTTAATGATGGTGTCCTTTGCTTTACAGAAGTTTTTCAGTTTCATGAGGTCCCATTTATTGATTGTTGCTCTTAGAGCCTGTGCTGTTGGTGTTCTGTTCAGGAAGTTGTCTCCTCTGCCAATGAGTTCCAGGGTATTCTCCACTTTTTCTTCAAACCGATTTAATGTGTCTGGTTTTATGTTGAGGTCTTTGATCCACTTGGACTTCAGTTTTGTGCAGGGTGATAAGTATGGATCTATTTTCATTTTTCTACATGTACACATCCTGTTGGACCAGCACCATTTGTTGAAGATGCTATCTTTTTTCCATTGTATGGTTTTGGCATCTTTGTCAAAGATCAGGTGTCCATAAGTGTGTGGGTTTATTTCTGAGTCCTCTTCGGTTCCATTGATTCACCATTCTGTTTCTATGCCAGTACCATGCAGTTTTTATAACTGTTGCTCTATAGTACAGCTTGAGATCAGGGATGGAGATACCTCCAGAAGATCTTTTATTGTAGAGGATTGTTTTAGCAATTCTGGGTTATGTGTTTTCTTTTAATCTCAGGTGTGGGGATATAGGGCTACTTCACAGCAGCTATGAGTATGATCTACCTCATGCTCTAGCAGAGACATGATTTTACCAGGTGCAAATAGTTTCTGCAATTGTTCTCCTCTGAAAAATGAGAACTGTGTAGAAACGCCTCAAAATTAATAGTTATATGTCCAGTAGAATTTCTGACACTTTGAAAATGCTTAAAGTTGTTTATATTTTTGTCTCTATCATTGATTTCTTGAGTTGACATAACAGGCATGTATAGATTGATTTTGATGTAGGAATTTGACCTAAAAATTAAGACAGAAAAATTAGAAATGCTGATGGTTAGTGCTATTCACTTGACAGAATCTAGAATCAATTGGACGATGAGGCTCTATGCATGTGTTTGTGGTGTGTGTGTGGGGGGTGACCACTTTGGTTATGTTGTTTGAGGTTTGAAGACTGGCCCATAATGGGTGACACCATTCCCTAGCAGAAACCCTGAACCATATATATGGAGAAATGGAACTGAGAACAAGCATTCTCTGCATCTTAACTGAAAACTTGATATGGCCAGCTGCTTCCTGCTACCAGGCCACCGTGACATCTGCTGATGCAAAAACCACAGCTCTCACTTTAAACGCAATAAGAGTTTATTCTGCAGCCACTTTGAGTGACCGTAAGGAATGTAGATTTAGGCTACCTCAAATTCCATATTTCAACATGGAATCCGTTTTAAAAATTTTTTATCGTTTCACAGAACAAAGAAAGTCATAAATCTAGGTGAGTTTAAAATACACTGGTGGGTACATCAGAGAGGCAGGCACATCAAGACAAGGGGGCTTGTTTTGATGTGCTCAAGATGCTGTCTGTTGGCATCCTTGGCTTTTAGATTGGTGGGAGCCAGTGTCTCCTAAGTTAATAGCTTCCAAAAGTATTTTTTTTCCTGTTCATCATAAGATTTTACGTCTAACACAGGGGCAAAGAGTGGCTGGCTGTCCCAGGAGGCTAGAACTAGCATAAGATAAGGTAATTATTCTCTGAACCTGGTACATTCTAATCTCTCCACAGTACCGAAATCCTAATCAGTCAATCAGTGTGCAGACACAGGTCCTTTTTAGGAGTTTTTGTTTAAAATTCATGCCATGAAGGTTTACACCCTTGAACTGTGACCCAGAATAAACTCCCTCCCTAACGTCACTTTGGTCAGAGTATTTATTTTAGCACAGCAACAGGAAAAACAAAATAACTACGACATTATTTGTGGCTTTGTTATTTGTCTCTTCTCTCCTTCTCTTTGCTGTTTTGCCTCTAGGGTTAAGTTACATTTTTCTTTTCATCCCCCACCATAGACCTATGAAACACCAAGCTCATCTTCACCCAGACATCACACCATTGTTGCATTCTTAATGACCATCTTTTCTAGTTCTTGGCATCAGGAGCCAAGTGGGGCTTGAATGGAGACATCATCTTGGTGATATGCCAAGAATTTAATCACCTGAAATGAACTGGTTTCATCAGAGGCACCACAGAGCCTGCCTCTAAAGCAGGCAAGCAGGACACAATTCAACTTAGCTGCAAAAAATAGGCTGGGGATGAGGCAGTGCCTAAGCTGACTCTCGAGATGGGAGGCAGCAGAGTGTTATTCAGTCTTCTCTCAAGAGCCAGGACCCCCTCGACACAGTTAGACCCTGTCCTGAACACATGTTTCTCAGCTCTGTGTCTGAGCCAGCAGCTCCTCCTCCCCACCCTTGCCCCACTGAAGTTGGAGAATCGTGCAGCTTCTGTGTTCTCCTGTGCAGAATTACCCAATTATCTTCTAAATTATAAAGGGGAATCTTCCCCACCAATGGTTCCAGGCAGGGGCTTGATGCGCAGTGTTGCTAAACTGTAGCAAAAAGCTTTAAAAAAATTAGCAAACAAAAGAATTCCTCGGAACAGGGGACAAGCTGTCCACAGTCACTAATCCCAGTGGCTTCAATCAAGGCAGAATTGCTTCCCCAATAAATGAAGCCAGAACAACGAATAAACTCAAGCGCTAATTGCTGGCTGCAGATGTATTAACTGAAGCAAGTGTGATGTGGGCAACCATTAATTATCTAATGAGGCCAGCAGTCTTCTGCTGAGGTGGGGGCTGATTAAATATTAAAGGATGGCATATGGAAGATGCCAGTAACAAAAGGTTTCACTATGTGGGGGAAAGGAAAAGAAAGGAAAAAGAAGGAAAAAGGATGAAAGAATGTACACATTGAGGAAGATGTAAAATCTCTCTCTCTCTCTCTCTCTCTCTCTCTCTCTCTCTCTCCCCTCTCTCTCAAGACAAGAGACACCCTTGTGTCTGAGAAAAGTAATTAAAGTCTCATTGCTAGCACAAGTCTCAGAGCGACTTCAGTGAGCCCTCTTCTGAAGCTGCAGGGCAGATGAAAAAGGTTTACTTTAAAAGAGGCTGACAAAAAACATCCCAACGTGCAGGTGCTTACCTCTTTGTTTAACCCTCAGAGCTGGGGTGAATTCCTGCCACTTGGCTGCTGCTCTTGCTTTTCATCTGGCAGAAGTGAACTTCCCCACTGAATCACTCCAGGAGGCATGGGGTGGGGAGGGACCTTAGAAAGCTGCTCCCAAATCAAAAAGTAGAAGAGTCAACTTTATTTGCATTGTGGTTGTTATTGTTTTACTTTTATTTTGTTACATGAGGCTAAACGCAGTCTTTTTTTTTTAACTTTGTGTGTGTGCCTGTTTATGTGTGTGAGCGTGTCTGTAAGTGCACAGAGGCCAGTGAAGACCTGTCCCAGCACACGGGCGCCGTGGTGCACATATGGTAGTCAAAGGACAGCCTCAAGTGTCAGTCCTCCTCCCCAGCTTATTTGAAACAGGTTCTCTTGTTTGCTGGCCCTAATGCTTCCCTGGCACGGGGCCCTGGGATTGCACATGTACTCTGCTGCATCTGGAGAGTGGTGAGTGCCTAGGATATGAACTCAGGATTTCAGCCTTGAGTGGCAGGTGCTTCAGCATAGAGCCAGAACCAGCCCTTCTCAAGTACAGGATGTGCTCCTCGCACATTTCCCTGCACTTAAAATGTGTACATGTTTCCCTTCTCCCCCTCGGCTCCCATTAATCACCTCTGTTCCTCAGAATTGTGGTCCTACCTTCACACCCTCTGTACACATCTAACTTTACGTCTCTGTAAAGCTTAGAACCTACAAATGAGGAAAAACATGAAAAATCTCTTCCTGAGACTGCCTTCATTTACTCAATATAATAATCTCCAGTTGCACCAATTTTCCTGCAAATGATACAACTTTATCCTTTTATAGCAGAACCGGATATAGAAAGAGCTAAAAGAAAGAAACCTCAACAGCCCAGGCAATAAAGAGCAAATGTAGCGAGCGGGAAGTTCCCTTAAAGATGAAGTACAAATAGCCAATACACATGTAAAAAAGTGTTCAGCATCACTAGCCGTCAGAGAGATGTAAGTCAAAACTGCATTTAAATTCCATCACTCCCTAGAGGGGTGCTTTACAGCTGCCCCCACTGGCCACACAGCTGAGCACAGGGCACAGGTGACATCCTTCCCTCCACCAAGTGTCACACAAGATAATTCCTTTTCTTCTCCTTCCACAGGCAAGGCCTGTGGGGCTTTGTGGGGTGATGTGCTCAAACTCATATAGTCAGTGCCGTGGTTAGGTTTCTATGACTGTAGTAAACACTAAGACCAAATAAAAAAGGTTTTACTTTGTTTTACATGAGAAGCCAAGGCAGAGACCAAAGCAGAAACTATGAAAGAACACTGCCCAATGGCTTGCTCCCCATGGCCTGCTCAGCCTGCTTTCGTATATAACGCAGGTCCTCTTGCTCAAGGATGTGGGCTGGGTCCTCCCACATCAATCATTAATCAAGAAAATTTCCCACAGGCCAATCTGGTGGGGGCATTGATTGAAGTTCTCACTTCCAAAAATGACTCTGGTTTGTGTCAAATTAACAAAATCTAACCATGATAGCTATTCAGGAGCAGACCTCAGAGTTATAGCCAGGGTATCCTTTCTGCCCTTAAAGGTATTAAACTTTAATTCTTCATTAACAATTTCACACATGTAAACATTACATTTCTAAAGTCTATACTGCCTCTACCTCAGATAGAGACAACTTCCTGATGTGTGAGGCTTAAAACATGTCCTCCATGATCCTGTCACCTGATGTGAGTAGAAAATAAAGAAACAAGAGGAAATGGTTTCCCAGGTTATCTGTTAGGACTGACCTCTGAGAATATTGGAAGTTACCTCAAATCTGAAAGGAGGTTTAGGGTTTCTGGCCACTTAGTCTTCCAGGTTTGGGGTACTCCCTGGAGGCGCTGCAGGGCTCTGAATGCTGAGAACAAGGCCATACTAGCCCCCCCCCCTGTGATGGTGCAGACATCAACATGAGAATACATGTGTTTTGAAAGTTTCTTTAATTTAAAACCATGTTGTATTCAGAGTATATTTTAAAACTACCTGAATGAGCTAGCTTTGGAGTAACTTCAATTATAACCCCACATCAGCCAGGACCAACGGATTACTCATTCCCAGGTCTCAAATGCATGTTTAAAATGTGATGCGATGGGCCAGCATGATGCTAGGGTGTACAGGCTTGGGCTGCCATGCTGATGACTCCAGTTTCATCCCTGTCCCCTACATGGTGAAAAGAGAGAACTGACTCCTTCAAGTTGTGCACACATGAAAGAAATAAAAATACAATAAAGTATTTTCAAATTAAAATCCTCACTGAATTAGGTAATATCTACATAGTCATATACCTTTAAATTTCCAGGAGCCGTGTATGTGTGTGTGTGTGTGTGTGTGTGTAGAATATTCATGTTGTTATCACCCATGGCTGTAGTCAGCAAGCACATAGAACTTTCAGTTTGGAGAATTCTTTATACCAGATAGTCCAGTCCAGTTCATTTTCTTTTTCTGTTTGGTGCAATCTTGAACTATAAGCAAGCTACTGTGTGTGACACTGAGAAACAAATACATACTACCTTGAACTTGTTGTAGAAATAGTTATTGGAGTATGTTACTTTACACAGAACCCAGGTTTTTGGGAGGCAGCACAGCGATGTTTGCTGTATAAGCCTGAGGACCTGAGTTTGGATTTATGTAAAGGCAGAGCCCCTGCATCCTACATCTGCAGTCTCAACTCTGTAAGGACAAGACAGGCATATTCCTGGAGCTCACTGGTCAGTCACATTAGCAAACAAACAAACAAAACCGAACCAAGAAGTTTCAACTTTAATGAGAGACCTGTTTTAAAAAAAATAATGTAGAGAGAGACTGAGGAAGACACTTGACATCCCCTTCTGGTCTCCAAAGGTACATGCACATGTGGCCAGACCTATGTATATGCAAATGCACACACATGAAACAACCAATCAGGCAAACACACAAACAGAGGGAGGTGATAAGCCAACAAACAAAAGCAAAGACGCCCAAGTTTACTCTTTGTTAATTCTAGTTTGGAAACATTCCATATCTGTGCAGGAAAGACATTTAAAAAAATTCAAACTGATGCTCAATATATAATACTTGCATATATGAAAGCTTATAAGAGTTAATAGCCAGAACTTGGAAACAACCCAGATGTCCATCAACATCAACAGAAGAATAGATACAGAAATTGTGGTATTTTTACACAATGGAATACTACTCAGCAATAAAAAAAAAGGAGGAAATCATGAAATTTGCAGGCAAGTGGTGGGATCTAGAAAAGATCATTCTGAGTGAAGTATCCCAGAAGGAGAAAGACAAACATGGTATATAGACCTTATATAGACCTTATATAGACCTACAATATATGATAAACATAATGAAATCTACACACCTAAAGAAGATAATCAAGAAAGTAGACACAGGTGAAGATGATTAATCCTCATTTAGAAAGACAAATGGGATGTGCATTGAACGTATGACAGGAGTCTACCACAAAAGGCATCTGAAAGACTCTACCTAGCAGTGTTTCAAAGCAGACACTAAGACTCATAACCAAACCCTCGGCAGAGTGCAGGGAATCATATGAAAGAAGGGAAGTTAGTATGATATGGAAAGGATAAGAGCTCTACAAGGACCAAATACATCCGGGCACAGGGTCTTTTCTGAGACTGACACTCAACCAAGGACCATCTATGGATATAACCTAGAACTTCTGCTCGGATGTGGCCCGTGGTAGCTCAGTAACCAAGTAGTTTTCCAAAGTAAGGGGAACAAGGACTATTTCTAACAGGATCTCAAGGGCAGGCTCTTTGATCCCCCCCCCCCCAGGGGAGGAGAAGTCCTGTTAGGCCACAGAGGAGGACTTTGCAGCCAGCCCTGAAGATACCTGATAAAACAGGGTCAAATGAAAGGGGAGGAGGTCCTCCCCTATCAGTGGACTTGGAAAGGGGCAGGGAGGAGACCAGGGAGGGAGTGTGGGGTTGGGGAGGGAATGAGGGAGCGGGATACAGCTGGGACACAGAGTTAACAAAATGTAACTAAAAAGAAAAATAAAATTAAAAAAAAGAAAAAAAAAGATTTAAAATAAATCCAAGCTGAAAAGTGATGATCATTTTTTTCATATTAAAGATAGAAGTCTTCCTTTTCTTAAGTTCTCATTATTTTCCCAAATCAAGGTCTCAACACCCCTAACGTGCATTCCATAACATCTTCCCTCAGTGACACATTTGAGAAAAGAAAACGCACATATACGTAAAAGCTCATGCCTGAATCCCACAGCATTCTACAAAGTGAAAGTGAATTCCATTTAAATAAAGTTTTACAATGGAAAAAAAAAAGCTAGTTCACTGTGAAAAACAACTGCAAATGGTGATTGTTCTCTGAGGCAGTGAGAAAATCTAGGACAGCAAGTTATCTCTGGGAGAGTGGGTGGGAGTGGTGTCAGCGTGGATGAGGCTGCAGAAGGATTCTGGGCTGGTGAATTTGTACCATCCAAATATATGATGTGTCGGGATCATTGTTTGGTAAGGATGCAAGACTTAAAATTTGTTCATTTTGCATCATGAAGTTTTACCTCTAGATGCGTTACATACATATATACAAATTATCAAAAAATATAAATGACTGATCTATTAAAAGATTGGTTTATATTTGTGAATATCCATATCCCAAGTTATGTTTAAATTTAGTTAATGATATAGATTAATAGATGGGTAAACAGATAGCTGGGTGGGCTGGTAGATGGATGGATGGATGGATGGATGGGTAGATGGATGGATTGATGGTGGGTGGGTAGATGAGAAGGGTATGGATATTTAGTTAGATACATGAATAGATGGATGGATAGCTGGATAGATGGATGGATGGATGGATGGATGGATGGATGGATGGATGGATGGACAGATGGATGGATGGATGGATGATAGTTGTTTGGACGAATGTATAGATGGACAGATAGATCAATACAGGTGGGTGGATGGATAGCTGCCTGGGTAGATAGATGGGTAGAAAATAAGCAAATAAAGCATCAGTTGAAGGGTTTATATGATAATGTAAGCATTCACTCCATAATTCAAACCTTTGTTTGAATTATGTTTTCATAATAAAAGAATGAAAAAACAAACAGAACATAAGCTCTTAAAGGTGTCCATATTTAGGAAGTTCTACTCTCTTTATCTTTTTCATCTTTCCCTTGGGGATGTTCGGAGCACTGAAGCTATTAAAGATTTGGAGTCTTATAGTTAAAGCGAACTAAATGAACTTTATTTAGCTTAACATTCATTAAAAATATTTGGGAAACTCCCGGTTTCGGATATGTATTTGGTTTTTACTGAATATTGTAGTTAGCTATTGACTGTGGTAATAGGCCATCATGAGAATACAGTATATTTAGAATCAAGGTCTAGGAATACATAGACTTTTCAGAATTCATTCTATCCAGAAGTGGTAATTATTAGAATCTGTTCTTGATTTTTCATGTTTTTGGCAAGAGTTTGCTGACCTATGAGTTGGATAAAACAGTTCCTTCTTTGAAGGTATATTGTAGGGACAAAGGAAACAATTATGCAACTCTCTGGCTGTAGCAAAAGTTGATAACAGTCTTTGTAGTTTACGTGAAAACATCTCAGTAATGCATGAAATAAATCTACCTCAAGATGCTGGAGAAGAAAATCAAGACAGCAGACAGCAGTCAGAGTGCTGGCACATCTCTGTGATCCTAGCACTAGAGAAATAAAAGCAGGAGGATCTGGAGTTCAGCGTCACCCTCAGCTACAGCGGTGAGTTTGTGGCCAGCCTGGGCTACCTAAGACCCTTTCCCCCAAAAAATAGAAATAAAAATAAAAATCAACAAAGGTAGCAACAACAAACTCAAGCAGATATTCAAAGAATGATGTTAAATCTTCAATGCCTGCAATGTACAGAGGAGAATACTCAGCTGTGCTGGCCAAATGAAGCCAGGAAGGAAACAAGAAACCACCACAAGAATATATATATATATATATATATATAAAATATATATATATATAATATATATATATATTCAATAGAATGGGAAAATGCATTGTAGCCCAGTCATAAAAATGGTCAGCACTGACATAAGAAAATACAGATGAATTCTATAAAATTAATGCCTAACTGAAAAAGAACCACACCACATATATTGTACAACTTATCCCTTTATTCATGTGCAAGCAGGAATCCAAGTTTTGGTGAGTATTAGACTGGTACTGGCAAACAGAAGACAGTGGCTGAGGAAAACAACAACAACAACAACAACAAAACAAAAATACTTGAGCTGTGAGTATCATGAAGACTTGTATCCACCTGGAGAAGACCCACATTTGCTAAATTCTCTTAAAATAACCAAGCCCCAAATTAACTTCACTTACTTTTTAATGAAAAGAACAGACCACCAACAGCATAGAATTTTACAAGTTTTCTTTATCTCGCTTACTATGATTAATGTTTTGAAGTCTATGATTTATTTGTGTGTGTGCATGTATGCACACATGCACATGTGCACATATGTGTTCACGGCCCAGGGGAAGCCAGAAAAAGACACTGAATTACCTGGAGCTGGAGTTATTGATGGTTGTGAGCAGCTTGATGTCAGTTCTGGGAAATTAAATTGTGTCCTCTGCAAGAGAACTAAACGCTCATAACAATTGAACAATCTCCCCGGCATCCATACCGAATATCTTATGGAAATAAAAGGATAGTAACAAAAATAGTTTGACATCAGACAAAATATAAGCCATGTTCACCAGCAAGGAAATACATTTCTGAATGAGTTGATTGAGAAAGTGCATTACCCTGAAGAACAGTGAATAAAATAAACATGTACAGATAGGAAGTGACAAGATGAACAACAGATGAGTGGAGGATGGAGTTACAGTGTTGTGATTGAACATCATTGCTTGGCCAGTGGTATTCTGTCATGAGAATTACAGTTCCTGGTTACATTACAATTTTCACATGAGAAGCCTGTGCTTCTGCTTGATAATCTTGGAAAGTTTAATGTTTTAGAACTGAGACTCTCAATGTTCTGTGTACCTGTGAGAACTTAGAGTGTCAGGGATAAGAGACAAAGGAGAAAGGGGCAATCAAAGGACAGGTGTGACATGTGGCAGCTGAAAAGACATGGTTAGCTCTTATCACTTGCTATATTTTCCAAACAGGGCTTTAGAAAAGAAAATGCTAGTGGCTTCAGAACAGCAATTCCAACTTATTAACAAAAAAAGCTATTTTTGAGCCCAAGATGGATGTTGCTCAAATTTTAAATGTGTTGAATTTGGCAGACATGCTACTGTGTGAAAATGCTACTGTATTGCAGTGTGTGGGAGGTGTGTTGCTGGAATGATAGACAGTTGTGAAATGTCCAAAGTGGGTGCTGGGAACTGAACTCAGCACCTCTGCAAGATCAGATGTTCTCTTAAGCTCTGGTCCATCTCTCCAGCTCTTTCTATGAGGTAAAGTTCTCTCCTAGCCTCGAGCCCCCTGTTCAGCTAGACTGACTCACCAGTGAGCACTGGGGATCGTCCTGTCTCAGCCTCTCTCCTCCAGTACCAGGAATATAAGTGTGTGCCAACACACGCGGCAGTAAAGACTCTCTGTATATATTTCTTGCTATTGCACGCATGTTGTAGTGCTCATCCAGAGGCCAGGGGGCGTCTGTAAGCAGTGCGCGCCATGTTCTTCCCTCCCGCTATGTGGGCCCTAGATCTGAACTCAAAGTATCAGGCTTGGCAGAAAGTGCCTTTACCCACTCATCCATCTCACAGGTCCACTTGTGGAACATTAAATGAAGGTTCTGATGACTGAACGGCAAGAGCTTTACCAACTGAGCCATTTCCCAGCCAAAAAAAGATCCTCTGAGAATACTGCAAGAGGACCTTAGAAGACATAATGCATTTTCAGAGAGGGAAGTTGAGCGCGCGCGCGCGCACACACACACACACACACACACACACGCACACGCCGTGGGCAGTGGGAGGGAAGACGCGGTGGACTTAACCACTCAGCATCACACTCCTGCAAATTCCTGTGCTGTGACCAAGATGCTGAGGGGCTCTACTTCCTAAGAAGGCCGTATCACACTTTGGAAAGCACTTTACCCCCCAAACTGATTTGCCTTAAGTGTGAGAACCATCCTTTCCCCAACTCCCATTTTCTTTTTTCTGATAATCCCCTCTTTATTATAAGCTTCTTAATATCCATCTGTTACCCTTCAGGCAGAGGCTTCTTAAATTCAAATATCAGACTATTTTTATCACAGAAGAATATGTAAACCAATAGAAAACAGTTTAATGGATTTTAGAGCCTGTGGTCCTCTTTAGCAACATTTCCATAATGGAATCCAGTTACAGGCAACCGTGTAGCCACAGCTGATGGTTCACAAAATGAAGACTGAATGTTTGCTTCATGTAAGTAAGAAATACAGCAAAAGACAGTGTGAGATACCCGTGACAGCTAGCTGGGCTTGTCCACCCTGGTCTACACTGGAGACCCATGTGCCTAACTTGTGATTTGGCAATAGGCTGGCTTTTGCTAGGTGTGTTCTACAGTTATGTGGAATAAGATAATGAGGTGGTTTCATGAATGAGGCTGAGAAGAGGTTTGCACAGGGAATACCCGAGACTGTCAATCTAGAAGCTAGAGACTTCCTGGAAAAGTGCTGTACTGAAATGCAGTGCTGTGGTACAATCCTGTCATCTCAGCTACTCCAGAGGATAAGGCAGGAGAACTGAAAGTTTTATTCAGTCTGGGCTACAGAGTGAATTCAAGGCTACCTCAGGCAACTTCAATTAAAATTGATGAAAAGGCTAAGGTTATAGCTCACTGGTAGAAGGCTTGTGCAGTAAGTATGGCACAGTTTTAATCCACAGGACCACAGAAAAACAAAATGTATCCTCAAATCTTGATGTGCTAGTGCAAAAGTAGCAAGGGAAGCTCAGAGCAGAGGGTTCAGGTTCTACAAACAAATGTTGGTCTGTAGAGAAGTGAATAGCAAATGCTCTGTGGATGCTGTGGGATTCTGTAGCCCTTCAAGTAGAAATGTGATGTGCATGAGAGCAAAGTTACATGCAGATTTTAGTCAGGGTCACTAGAGAACAGAACAGATAGAAGGAATACATGTTATGAAAATGGATTTGCCAAGCTCTGCCTGGGTAGTCCAACAGCGGAGAACTTGGTAGCTGGTCTGTCTAAGAGGCTGAGTGCCTCAGCACTCTAGATCTGGTTCTGAAGTTGTGGAGGATTCCTGGAGAACACGTGGTCTTCCTTCCAAGGTGAAATGCTGAAGAAGCTATTCGGGTGTCAATGATGGATGCTGGTAACAACAAGGTAGACAGATGAATCAGCAAGAGGGGATGGTGTGCTGGCATCCCTTTCTTGGAGCTCCTGTGGTCTCTGCAGGAAGGATCCTCCCTCTCTGGGGAAGGGAATTCTTCTCACTGTTAAATCCTTCCTGGAAATACCTGCACAGAGCAGCCCAGGTGTGCATTATTGTTAATTCCAGATCAAATTACCTCCCCATGCTAGGTCTGCTGAGTTTTCTGTGAGGCCTCCTGAAGGGATGCTGAGTCATATATGTGGCCTGGGTCTGCTGTCCTGGAAGTCCTAAGATCTGTGATATTAAGCTCTTGGCTCCATGAAAAAGTCATCCTCTGGTCTTCATTCAGTATAGGCAGACCAAGGACACAGATATCACTGGCTGCTCTCTCTAGGCCAGACTGCCAAGCTTCCTCCAAGCAAGGGAATTTACAGCAAGAACAGTCTTAAAGCAGAAGCTGAAGTGAAGTGAACTGAGTTCTGTGTGCCATGGTAAGTACGAGTCTGTCTGTTCTTGTGTGTGAGTGGTTCCTGTGTGTGTGTGTGTGTGTGTGTGTGTGTGTGTGTATGTGTGTGTGTGTGTGTGTATGAGGGGGCCAGACAACAACCACTAATATTGTTTCTCACATGCCAATCTCATTGATTTTTTTTTTTTTTTTAGTGTGTGTATACATGTGTTTGGGTTCACTAATCTGTGTGTAGAGTGCCACTTTCCAACTTGCAGATTCAGCTAGAATGGCTGGCCAGTGAGCCTACGGCATACTCCTGCCTCTGCTCCCCTCAGCTTATGGAGTTAAGGCACATTCCACTATATCTGTTCCTTATGTTCTTCCAAGCACCACCTTGTTTTTCAAAATAGGGTCTTTCACCAGGACCTGAGGCTTTGCTGTCTGGCCAGCGAACCCCAGAGATTCCCTTCTCTCTCTCTGCCCAATACTGGAGTTACAGGCACACACACAGCTTCTTGGGATCCAGCTCTGATCCTCACGCTTGCAAGACAAGCAACTTACCAAGTAGGCTATTGCACTTTACCCCTTAGCAACTTCTGAATGTCACATCTTTGGAACTTAAAGCAAGTCTATGATGATCTCTATTATTTTCACAGTTCTAAAAAAGTAAATACTGAGACTCATATGATTTCTTCACACAGACAAGTTTACTATTTATTGAATGTAGACACTTGACACAGAAGCAACTTGATCTGACAGCAAGTAATAGACTTTATAGCTCACATGACCAAAATGAAACCCCTTGCCAAATGGAGAAAATGGTATTTTAAGAGAGATGACATGATTGCCAAAGGATATACTGACATGATTTAGGTGAGATGGAAGTCAGGTGTCTTGGGGAAAATCATTCTCTGTAAATGGAGAAGGTCATGCTGGTGGCATCAGCATACATGGTCCTACTGCATATGTGCTCTGTTGACTGGAGCTGGTGACACCGGGTGCACACCCCCACACGTGCAGTGCTGTTGAGCCCATCAGTAGAAAATGGTTTCAAGCAAAGAATGTGGCTGGTAGCAGCAATGAAAGAGAAACCCCAGTAGGGCTTATACCCACCTTTCAGGTCTGCATAAGTCAAGTTCGTAGTCTGATAAACAGGCTCTGTGACTGTAGAACAAGAAACTATCTATAGGACCTGAGACAGGCTTAACAAGTAAAGATGCTTCCAAGACTGATAGCCAGAGGTGATCCCTGGGACCCAGTGAAAGAAAAGAATTGATTCCTGTAAGTTGTCTCCTGAACTCTACTTGTACATTAGAGCTCTCTTTCACTCTCTCTCTCTCTCTGCATCTTTAGCTCTGTCTCTCTTTATCTCTGTATCTGTCTCTCTGCTCTTCTTTCTCTTTCTCTCACACATAAATACACACTCTCACACCATACATGCAATAGTAATAAATAAAATAACATTTAAAGGATATTATCCATATCATGTGATTTTATAAGGACCAGATATGGTCTTGAACTCATCACATTATCGTTTTGTGTTACTCAAAGTATCTATGAAAATTCCTGGCTACTTCTCATTTTAGTTAACACATATACCCAGTCGTGCATGCATTTTATGGTAATATCTAAAATTATTTTTATTATGATGAAGCACACAGAACATGCAAGTCATCACTTTAACCCTTTTGAGCATGTGATTCAGTTATATTAATCACATTTTACAACTATCATCACCCTCCACCTCCAACATTCTTCTTACAAAACTGCAACTTTAGGTCACTAAACTCATTACTCTCCCCTTTCCCAGCATCTGTAGCAACAATTCTATTTTCAGCCCTTACAAATTTGACTCTCCGAGGTAATTTACATAATGGAACAGTACAAGGAATTGACATCTTATGACTACCTTCTTTCTCTTACCTTCCTATTCTCAAGGTTCGCTTCAGTGTAGCCTAAAACTGAATTTTATTCTGCTTCAAGCTACAGGTATAAACCACAATTTAAACATCTGCTTGTCAATAGATGGAAGGATGCTATTTCAAAACACTGTCTCAATCTTTTTGGATGTATAGCCACATATTCACAGAGGGTTACTAGACTGCATAGAAATTCTATTTCTACTTAAAAATAACGTTTGTTTCACTATTTTACATAATTTCATTGTATGTTTATCTGTGCAAGACTGTGACCATGAGTGCAAGTGCCCACGGAGGCTGGAGGCCTTGATCACCTTGGAGTCAAGTGTGAGCTGCCTGATACAGATGCTGAGACTCAACCAAGTTCAGGTTCTGTGCAGGAATGGTATGAGGTCTTAACCACTGAGCCATTTCTCCAGCTCTCATTTTTTCTTGTTTGTTGATGACCATGTACTATATTTTAGCCATAATTAGTTATCACCTAGATACAGAAATGAAATAACCTGAAGCCTCTAAGATACCAGATGAGTTGAGAAAAACAAACATATAAAAATGCAACTATAGTAAAGGGAATATAGGCATTGGCCAAGAGAGCCTGAGGGGTCTGAGAGGAGTGTATTTGTACTTCCCAGTGAGAGCAAGGGCACTTTCAAAAGGTGATGGTATTTTAAGTGGCTCTTGAACACATGTTCATGAAAAAAATGGGAGCTTTTTATCTTGTAGAAGAGAAGCTTGGGGACTCTTGACTGTTGCTTTCAAGTCTCTGAAGAGCTGTTATGTGGAAGAGTGAGCAGATGTCTTCGGTGTAACCCCTCTATGGGAAGGAGGCAGGCTTTGGATCGATAGAAGAATGAGATTGCTCAGACTTAGATCTGTCCAGTGGCAGAACAGGCTGTCAGAAGACAGACAGTTGCACATCACATTCCCAATGACAACCCATCAGAGGATGGCAGGGAAGATTCGCTTAGCAGTTACGCTAGAACTGATATTGTTTGAGGCCTCTGCCAATCCAGGACTTCAATTATTCTAACACTGTTTCCATTAAGGAGTCTCTTAGGGTATGAATTTATTATATTTTCCCCTCTGAGGGTTAGAGATACAAAAAGATAAGCTACTATGTAGGCACACTGAAAATAAAGACACATATCAGAACATATCTTCTATGAATTCTCACTTTATTTATTTGATATTCATGTTAATCTTTGGCCATCATCAGACTTACCCCACCAATACCTGTGACAACAGAGCTGAGTAACTTCTCCAAGTTCACAGTCTGGTTGCACTGCTTTGAGAATGTAAGCCTGCTGGCCTCCATGCTCTCTTTTCACCATGTAGCCTCTTGGCTGAGGTGTGCCATGGTCTCATTCACTTCCTCTGAGGCATCCACTGTAATAGCCTCATTGAACCACCAGAGGAATGGAAGAGAAAGAATGTCTACCAGCCTAGTTGCAGACCATAAATGGAAGTCAGATCAGCTTGACTCCTAAAGCCTCCAGGTAATGTTATCCACACGCTTAGCACCCAGTAGATAACGTAGCATCCAGAAGACTAGAAAGAGCCTTTTATTTCCCATGCCTTATGAGAGGATTATCAAATATAACATGACATATATTAACTCTTGACAGATGTTCATCTTTAACTCATTCTGATTACCCGTCCCACCCTACCCAGATAAATACGTTCTTGGTAAGTTCTTTGTGTGCCAATGAATTGCAATTTAGACACACACACATGCACACACACACACCCTTGTTTTTTGTTTTCCCTAATGTATCATATACAAACATCGAAGAGGGCTTGGTCATAAAATGGAATTGGCTTATTTTTAATGTTTATTGCTGGAGAGGACCAAGTCGAAAATCAAACACATGGGTCTCACAGCTTTAATCAGGAGGAAACTTGCTAATAGATTTTTTTGAAACTTTAAATTTAACAACTTAACAACTTGGCAATTTAATTAACTTTTTAAACACAACATAAAGCAGCCAGTGGGACTTTCAGCTGCTGTACTTAATGCAGCAAATAGCCTACGAAGTGGCAAGGAAAACAGACAAGACACCTTTATGGTAGAAGAGACACCATCTGTATTCACCAGCTAGAATATTTTGTCACAATCCGTATCCTGAAGTGTAACTGAGGTCTTTACAATAGCTCTCTGTGGGCTTTTCCTGGAAAATTTAAGAATGCCACCACAGGCTTTATTTCCCCATCATTAGGGGAAACTGATACTACAATTCCATGCTTGGAGGATATATTCAGTCAGGTCAGTTAATTCTGGGAAGGGCATCCATATTATCCCAATTAATTAATTAATTCAACATGTCTCAGAGAGTTCCTGCTGGAGGGAACTCAAGGAGGACATAGACAAGGCTCACTGCAGTGAAAGAGGAAACACTATATGGACGCAGTAAACAGATGCACACTGCCATTCCTGTCAGCATTTGTAGGGTACAGCCTCTACATGGACATCCCCAAAGTGTCTTCTCTTTGGAGGTGAAACTTTTGGAAGAAATATGGGCATGACTAGACACATTCCCATCTGTCATCTCTGTAACATGAACTGAACATGCCCGGACACATTCTCATCCACCATCTTTGTAAAACGAACTGAACATATCCAAATACATTGCTGTCAGCCATCTTTATAAATGTGCTGAGCATGCTCAGAGGCGTTCTTCTCATGTATCATTTTTATGATACAAACATGAATTGCCCTATAGTCCTGTCTGCCATTTCAGCCCTTCAAATGAATAGAACTTAAACTAAGCATAATCAAAAATGTGTCTACCATCTTTCCTTCTTCAATAAAACTTAGTGTGAGCCCCCTGGGGAAATGTACTTTTCAACTGAGTATGTTGAGGAGTGTGCTGGCCCTTACATACTTTACTACACGAATATACATAGGCCCCACAAATAAATCTCCACATTTTTCTTGTTGAGGAGCATCTGGCTTCAGAAAGAACTCTTGTGCTGTCTTCATAATTACTAGAAATTTGGGGGAATCCTTGAATAGTTGACAGATAATTCCAGAAAAATAAAGATCCTTTCTTGGGGTTCTAAGTCTCACCAGTACAAAAATTTAAGAAAAGACTCAAACTGAAACTTGAGAAGGATAGAGAAAAGAAGGCGGGGGGAGTACTTTAGGTCATGAAGCTCTGCCACATGAAGGAGCTGAAGTCTTAGAGAAAGACCCAAGTGATGGAGTAGAGACAGAAGAAAAAAGAAAGAAAGGAAAAGAAGGAAAAAGTTAAAAGTTTATGAGTAATTCAGCAAAGCAGACCAACGTACCCAGCAACCTGGCTGTTCTTAAGAGAGACCGTGACAGGGACCTTACACCTTATTAAAGAGGCACCAATTCTGCCTTCCTCCTCAATATTGCTTAAGTGAACCTGCCTCCCTAGGGATGGGCCCCTGCCCAGCAGACTGACCAAGGGCATGTGAGGCCTCCACCCAAGCACACAGTTTTATTCCTTTGACCAGAAGGATCCCCCTTGACTGCTGCTGTGCTGTATTTGAATTGAGTCATAGGTAGATCTGGCTTGACTCTTTTTTTTCAGCCATGTTTGTGTGGGTTTTGTGCTCCCCATTGAATGTATTTACATTCTTGCTTACCAATCATCATTACTAGACAGTACTCTGCCAGGAAATTTTCACATTGTTATCTCGCTGTGCCCAGTAGACTTGACTATTTATCTCTCATCTGAAGGGAACAGAGGTAAGCTGGAGTCCTGTGGAATGCCTGAGGCCTCAGAGTTCGGTTGACTGACTGATAGTTAGATACAGGTTCATGAATTCAAAGCAATTTAGAAAAAAATATTTCCATTTCTAATTGGAAGGATCTGGCATTTGTTTTCTTTTGTGTTGTGCTGAGTATTAGAGTCAGCAGCTATCACAAGCTAGGCAAGTCTCTCTGCCAGTGATGTACCTAGCCCCCTATGATTATCTCCTATGCACTATTTCAGTGGCATCCCAACTAATAGTTATTTGATAATTTTTCTTAATGTAACTCAGCAGCAAAGATTTCAGGTTAATGTCTTCATTTAGGCTGCTAATCACAGAGGGTCCATTGCTTGAACTGGTTGCTTCTATAATGCTAGGGCATTTTCTTCATTTGCCTACTCAAAAGGAGTCAGAACATTTAGAGCAAGAGCTAATGGCACAAAAGCCTTCTAAAATTTACAGTGATATCTATGATTTTTTTCATGTTATTTTCCTCATTATTGTTTATTCCACCAATATTTCATGAAAGAAATAACAAAATGAGACTCATTTTGAGAGATTATGATAAAATATTGAGATGGAGTTGGCTACATAATCAAAAGAGCAATTATAATACTTTTCAAGATAGTCCAGATAAGACCCAAATTTGTCCAGCTCTAGACCTTGGTCTCTGTGGATAGTTCATGTACCAATGTCACTACTTCTAGATTGTCAGTCATTGCCACTCAAGTCTTTCTCATGAGAATGGACAGACATCTCTCATGGAATGGTGGTGATCTTCTCTGACTGCCATCTTTCTGAGCTGCTTAGCCCAGCTTCACCTAAAAATAAATACAGCTCTCATCCAGCCTAGAGTTTCTGGAGAAACATTTTGCCAGCTGCCCTTCCCTCTCTTTAACAAGCAAGTCCTGTATACAAGGATTTCATTGCACATTGTGCCAAAGAGAAATCCCATGGCTGTTTGAGATTTCTGATTCTTGTTCCTGTGCTTATGATGAAGTACTTTCACCATTTGGATTTTCCCAGGCTGGGGTGACAGGTCAGTAGGTAAAGTGCTTCTACCCAAGCGAGAGATTCAGGAACCCATCTCCAGAATCCCAAAAAAGCTGGGCATAATGTTTGGAGCGCATATTCTCTGCTGGCAGGTGGAGAAAGCTGAGTAACTGCTGCTCAAGGGGCAGCTAACCTGGTCGACTTAGTGAATTCCAGGCCAGAGACCCTGGTCTCATGTGATCTCAAAAATATGTGCAAGGTGCCAGAGGAATGGCACTTGATACTGTCCTCTAGCCTGCACAGGCAGGCACACACAAACACCTACACTAATGTAAGCGCAACCTCATGCACAACCAAACGCATAGCAGTCTTTCAATTTTTTTCTGGAAGTCATTATTAGTGCCAATATTGTGAGGATCTTCACCTTAGAAAAAGAGAAACAGGGCAGAATAGGGTCAGGGACATGCTTCAGATCCCACCAAAGTCTCTCAACTTCCTTCAGTCCGACTTGTAAACTAATTGCATTGTTACTGTTAAATCAGCATTCCATGGCTGCAATAATAAACTTTGATGAGCATCCACTGTCAAAAGACAAAATTGCAACAATTTCATTTTAAGATCTTAATTGGCTTAACTTTGATTCAGGAATCAGATGCATAAAATAGAATAATAACCATTTGGATGAGCAGAGCAGAGGGAGGTGGTTTTATAGACAGAAAAGAGCTGTGAAAAGAAGAAATGAAAGAGCGAATGGGATTGGCCATTTCAAAGTAACTTTCTTTGTGAAGTGAAGACAAGGAGCTGGACAGTGGAAAACTATGGGACTGGTTAACATTAGGGTACTTCAGGATCAGACTTATTGTGTAAAGATGAAAGGAGGGAGTATTCTCTTGCCAGATTAAAACTAAGCTGTTTGAGGAAGCTGGCTGTTTTCTTTCTCATCCTAATTTCTTGCAAGGTCAGGGAAATGTAACTAGTATGTGCATTCATGTAGAGGCCGGAGAATGACTTGGTTTCACTCCTCAGGTTCCATCTATCTCATGTCTTGGGAGAAAGTATCTCACTGGCCTAGAACCCACCAGTTAGGCCAGGCTGACTGGCCTGGGATTGCCAACGATCTCCCTATCTCAGCACTCCAGCACTGAGATTAGAAACACATGCCAGTACACCAGTCCTTTTTTAATATCAAAAATGAATAGCAGGGCTTTATAGTCATGCCTGCAAAGCAAAGACTTCACCAAAGGAGCCATTCTCTACCCCAGACCTCTTATACCATCAATATCTCCTAATATGATTCTTTAATTTTTATGGAGTGAAAATTGATGGTTGGAGAGAGAAATAAATTGACTTTCCTGGGTTTGCTCAATATGTTTCTGGGCAGTTAGAGCCTGAACTGAGGTATAGGGCAACTTGGAAACACATTCCTTTGTCAGACCACTGTATCATTGGGTGGCATCTACTTCAGAACACTCAAAAAAGCTATCAGGCACTTCCTTCTGCAGGGCCAATTTTCTTTGACCGTGAGTCAATTTTGTGGGAGAAATGTGAGGTTGTTCTCAATGGTCTCTGAGGTCCCACATGGCTCTAATACTTGTGATTCTCTCTCTGAACTTTTCTTTTATTCCCCTGTGGTATGGGGATGTAATGTAATGTACTATAGTGTGAGCCAACTTTCAAAGTCTTAGTGGATCCTAAATAGACTCATTTAATCTACATGGGGATTTGAATCCTCACGTAAGACATTTGGCTTAATTAAGTCACATTCCGACATAAAAAAGTCATGTACATACAAACTCAAAGATCAGATTCGAAAGTGCTGAGCACCTACCGTCTCAATTAGCCTCCTCCTGATTCCTGCTGGGAAAAGGTCATTGGAGTTTTCAGTCTTTTAGTTACTTAAAAATTCAAGTCAGAAGTAGAGCTGGGATCAAGTGTTGAAGATGTACTGTACCAGGAGGAAGTCTGACTTCTTCATCCATCTCAAAGCAAAGAGAGTGAGCCATGCTACTTCCTGTGTCAATCACTAGGAAGCTCACTGATGATGGGGCTTCCCTTCTGACTGTTGCAACTTCTTCTTGTAGTATTTATATTATATTCTTCTTATAGTATTTAAATTTTCAAGTATGTGTATGAGCATGTGTCTCTCCATGTGTGCATATGTGTACAGTGACCCCTGGAGCCAAAATAAGGTGTTGGAAACCATGGAGTGGAAGTTAGAGGCAGTCGTGAGCTGCCTAACATGGGTGCTGGGAACCAAACTCAGGCTCTCTGTAAGCACAGTGCGCACTCTTAACCATCTACATGGCCCCAACTGTAAGAGTTTGGTGAAATGTAAAGAGACTGTATGTAGAAAGATAGAACAAACTTTCATCAGGATGCATTTCACGAAAGGAGTTTGATCAAGGGAGGGTGGCCTCTGTGTACCCTTTCTTAAGGATTACTTATTTACTCATTCACACACTTAATTGTTTAGTGATGCTGAGGTTCTATATCCTCTTCCCAAACAGTTCCCCTTCTACTTTTATACCTTATTTTTGTGTAGTATAGATTCCATATATGAGAGGAAAATATGCTGTACAATTTTTTTCTGAGATCAGCTTATTTTATTTAACATGGTGATCTCCTGTTTTACCTGTTTTCTTGCAAGTGACAAGTTCTCAACTTTCCCTTTCTCTCTCTCTTTCTCTCTCTCTCTTCATTCTTTACCTTTGAGTTAGTATCTAAGTACTGCCCAGGCTGATCTTGTACTTCTTGGCCTAAACAATCTTCTTGTCCTAGTTTCAGGATCTTAAGTGCATGACATGTCACCAAGAGGTTATACTATTTTAATGAGAAAGTGCATAAAGATACTAAACAGCTAAACGGGAATATAAAACTCAACTCACACATTCATCAATATTAGAGTTATTGTTCATCAAGATAGTTATTGTTTGTTTCAAGGAATTTATTTCTTTTTACTTTTTATTAGTACTTTGTGAATTTCATATAATAATTTTGATGATCTTCATCCTCCCTCCCAACTCTTCTCAAATATACTCTCCTTCTCTACTTGTCCAACTTTGAGTCTTAAAAAAAAAACCTACAACCACAACAGCAACAACAAGCCATCAGATTTAATCTATGCTACCTGTATACTCTTGGGTATCTGGATTTCCACTGAAGTGTGCTCAACTTAACAGGAGCTACAAGAGTTAAATAGTGTGGGAGATGGAAGGGTGAGAGGGATAACTAACTCTAATGACCTTCTGAAAAAGTCATATGGTAGATATAATTTTTACACAAATATAGATTTAAGAACCAACATTATCTATCTATCTATCTATCTATCTATCTATCTATCTATCTATCTATCTATCTATCTATCTATGCATGGTATTTAAAAAAAAACTAAATGAATCAAATGTCACAATATTTGGTGTTGAAATCAGAAGAACTTAAGTGAATTTGAGGGATCAGGTGAGACCCCAGTACAGCAGTCATCACCAAAGAAGACACAATGACATTAGAGTTTTCTCTAATATAAGAAAGCATGCTGCGAAAACAGAAAAATTCTAACCATCACTATGCCTTAAATTCCTTTCTTTTCTGCATTATGTGGTTTGACTGTATTAGAAGAGGCTATGCTCTCAACATGAATGGATCATGAACTCACTTTTCTACACTTTCCAGATTGTCCAGCTATATCAGTATTAACTTTTACAGTGCCGTGTGTCATGATTTACATTGTTCTGTAGCGACGACTTCCATAATTGTGAAACATCGGTACTCCAAAGAGCCACAGACTGCATGGAGCATGTTCCTGGTCCAGGCATGCAGCTTCTTCACTCTCAAATGCTCTGGTTTCCCTTACTAGGGCTGTGGAATACATGTCAATGGTGGGCTCTGCAGCATTGCACACTGTTGCTCAGTAACTGTGCACAGGAGATGATTATTTGCCTTTGCTCTTCAGTCATACTTGTTAACCATGGTTTCAGTAAGAAGGGCTAATTTTTTTCACAGACATTCATGCCCTAATGTCTTTCTATGTTTTTTTTTTTACTGTTTAATTTAAAATTGCATTAACCTATTTATGTATGTGATTATGTATGTATGTGTGCAAGCATATGCATGCCATGGCACACATGTAGAAGTCAGTTCTCTCCTTCTACCTACTGGCTATTAAGGACTGATCTCAGGGCTTCACTCTTTGTGGCAACTGTGAAGCCCTTTAATTTGTCCCCTGCATGTGTTGCTTATCACTGGTATTTTTACTATTTTCATATTATCTTACCTGTGAGTAATGATTATTACTTTTTAAATTTGTTCTAGCATAGCAACAGTATGCTTGCAACTCCCTGTTTGTTGGGACAAGTATTCCTCTACCTTGGCTTCATTTTTTTTCTTCCATTTGTAGTTATTTATGCCAACTTTTAGTTTTTTATCTTTCCAGCTTTACAGTTTCTGTTTTCATTTGCCTTTTGCTTACACAAATCTACACAGTGTCCTGTTTCTTTCTTTGTTTTTTTGTTTTTTTTTTTTCTGTTTTCTTTTCTGTTGCTGTTGTTATATTGAGACAGGATCTTGCTGTGTAGCCCAAGCTGGTCTTGACCTCTGTAGTTGTTTGAATGTGAAATCTTCCCAATAGGCTTGTGGACACTTATTTCCCCCCAGTGGTGCTCTGTGGGAACATGGTGAAATTTTAGGAGGTAGGGCTTTGCTGGAGGCCTCATGGTTGTATAGAACAGAACCATTTTCTGTGTTGTCTCTCCTGGATTATTAATGCACTGTGAGCAGCTGCTTCATGCCCCTGCCATCGTACCTCCCCACTGAGATGGAACTGGACCCACTTTGGAACTGTAGGCTAAAATAAACCTTTTTTCCCCCTTAAGTTGCTTTGTCGGAGTCTTATATTACAGAAAAAAAAAGACACTTCCTGACAATTTCCCTAATGATCCAGTGCTGCAATTAGGCGGTGTGTATCACACCCAGGGCGCATGATTTCTTGACCCCATTCAAAGCACACATGAGCCTACACAGTGAGCCATAGAGTGATTATTAAACATTACATACACACTCTCCTGCAGGCTGAGGCTGAGGACTGGGGCAAAGAGCTCATCTGAGGCAGGTACTGTCATTCTCAGGAACCATATTCTCAAGAGATTCCCAAGTTTTGTGAAAGACCCCAATCCCTCCTCTGTGGTCCTGGATATATCTGGCTCCCACAAGGAAGACATTTACATCTGTGCTCATCTTCCAGTCATTTTCTTTGAAGATGGACCTGCTCAGATTTTGCTGGCTTTGTTTCACTTTTTTTCCCATAAAAACATTTTTTCATTGCAACATTGTTCACCATAGCCAAGACCTGGAAACAAGTTCAATGTCCAGTGATAGCTGAATCATAAGAAAACATTGCACGTGTATGTCTTAAAATGCTACTCCATGGCTTAGAAGGAATCCCTGCTTTGTGCAGTGAGGTGAGCGAACATGGAGAATACTGTGCTAAGTGAAATAAGCCATTTATAAATGGGAAAGAAACTGCAAGAGCTCACCTACTGGACACATCGAAAACAGAATATTGCATTGTCCACACAAGGAAGTTAAGAACATTGTCACCTACAGTGTATCATTTTACTATATTATTGTTGTTGTTTGTTGGTGTGGGTGGGTGTGCACATGTCAGGATGCAATTGGAAAGGACAGAGGACAACTTTACAAAGTTAATTCTTTCCTACCTGCGTGTGTGTTTCATGCATTGAACTTAGGCTCTTGAGGTAAGTGCTGTTTCCTCAGCCCTCATGGGATGGGCTCTTACCATAAGCAAAATAGAAACCAGGGGAGCATCCTGGGGAACTTTATAAGATAGTGGGTGTTCTTCAGCTTGATTTTAGAGATGAATCTCAGTGGTAAGTACAAATATTCACAGCTGTCTTTTTTTTTTCCATATGAAATTAAGGCAGATGTTTGTGAATCTGTTGTGTCTCTATGTCACCATTAATGATACTTTTAGAAAAGGGAATGTAATCTACTAAGGGTAAAGCTGAATTATCACAGAACTGGGACTCAGCTACAAGCCAGCATGATCTCATAACTTGTGCTTTTTTTGTTTTTAAGTTAGCCTGGATTTTCAGGAAAGGTTAAAACAGCCAAGGGAACTACTTATCTCACATGTGAGAGACATGGAATGACCAAAAGGCTAGATATAGATCACATGTGCTGTGTGTGTGTTTATTTAATGCTTTATTCTTATTCTTTTAAATTATGTGTATATGTGTGTGCTTAATAGCATTGCAATGCCTATGTAGATCAGAAGAGGACATAAGATCTCCTGGAGCTAGAGTTACACTATGGGCTCAAGGAACTGAATGCCTGTTCTCTGAGTCCCCTCTCCAGCCCCTGTGTGCTTTTTATTGTCGTCTATGACATAAGATTTCACATGAGGATTAGGGTTTCATTAAGTCCAGGGCATCAGCTGCTCTGGTAAAACAGCTTTTGCAACCTTCAAAGAGACAAGTGGCAATGACTGAACCATGGCTGTCCCTTTTACATGATTCATGCATTCTGCAAGTCACCATATTCCTCTCCTCCCAGATGGATTGCTCCATAAGCATGCACCTGGCTTAGTAAAGCTGGCACAGCCTCAGCCGTCACACATGGTTTGGGTGTGAAACATCACAGCTGGGAAATCACTACCATATCTGCAAGCTCTGTCCTGACATTAACATTGCCACAAGAGATCCTCAGGACATCAAAGCCTGTCCCTGAGGACCCCTCATACCTGACCCTGGAGTCTGGGATGTCACTTTATTCAGCTAAGGCTCATGGTGGCCTGGGAAAGACAATGTTCTCTGAGGACGATTCACAGATCCTTCAGGAACAGCTTGAGCTGGGGCTCTGTTCCCTGAGGATGGCCCAAGAAGGAGCAGCCTGAAATGTGGTGGGGTTGCTTCCTCCCCAGGGACAAGGAACTAATGAGAGCCCAGAAGCCTTGTCCTATGGGTCCAGCAGGGGCTTCTCATGGGGGAAGAAGATGACAGACTGCTTGCTGACAGGCCTAATGGAACCTCTGAGGGATTTAGTCTGGAAAGCAATAGGTTGGATTACCCCCAGATTGTCATCACAAGGAGCCAGCCTCCCTTGCACCTCTCTGCTGACCTATTACAGATCTCCTGGCTATGAATAATTGTGTCTTACTTGGAGAAGCCTCACCACCCTGTAATTTTTACTTAAAGGTGCTTATATATTTCTGTCTGCAGATATCCATCACCCTGTGTAGTTTTTGAACTGTAGAAAGTCCCTGCCCTTAACTTAATGCCAACTGAGTAAATGTGCGCCAGAGCCTGGAAATTTAACAAACAGCTCAAATGTTTAAGATGGATGGACTGTAATTTTAAATGAATGGGAAAGAAATCACTGTAGAAATTTCTAGAAAAGGTAAAGCTATGAAGACAGAAAGCAGGTTGCTAGAGGCTGAGATGGGCTAATGGGGTAACTACATAGATAGACATGAAGGAATGTATGGAGAGTGATAGGAATGTCGAGCTGTGAATTTTGGTGATGATGGCATGCTGCATATGCAAAACCTCATTAGTCTGTGTCCAGAATGGGTGAGTTTTGTGGCATGTAAATTAAGCCACAGCAAACCTGTTAAATTTATACCAAGAGAAAGACAGGCTCAGCTGGGCAGACGGCTGACTCAGTCCATAAACTTCTTGCTTTGCAAGCGTGGACACTTGAGTTCAATGCCAAGAACCCACTTAAAAAATCTGAGCATGGTAGTGTGCACACACAGCATCAGCCCTGGGGAGGCAGAGACAGGTAGATCTCTGGGGCTTAGGGTATAGCCAGGTTACCTGGAGTGATGAGGACAGGGCACTGAAGATGTCCTGATCAGTAAACAAAGGTGGGTGACACCTGTTAAATGACAATTGAGGTTGATCTCTGGCCCCCATATACAAATGTACATGTACTTCAACATTGATGTTCATACACATAGCACACAAACACAGGAAAACATAGATGCACAGAAATTCTGCATGTACAAACTGAAGCGCTGTCATAATGCCATGAGTTTCATGAATGGTGATGGTGATGTTGGCAAATCAAAGGATGGAGCAGGCAACATCCAAGCCAAGTCTATGGACCAATGCTATTCTAAATTGTTAAGATCTTCTCTCTCTCTCTCTCTCTCTCTCTGTGTGTGTGTGTGTATTAAAATGAATGACAACCTTAAGTGTCAGTCCACATTCTTCATCTTGTTTGAGATTGTCTCTTGTTTGCTACTCTGTATGTCAGGGTAGCTGGCCTGGGGACTTCCCAGGACTCTCCTGTCTCCACCTCCCATCTCATCATAGGGGTCCTGGTTTACAGATGTATTTTGTCATACCTGGCTTTCACAAGGGTTCTGTGATTCTCGTGCATATGTAGCAAGCACTTTATCCGCTGATCCATCTTCTTAGACCAGAGATAATATCTTACATCTATTTCTTATTCCTACTTCATGCGTACTGCTATGCAATGTCATGCCTTGTATACTGTCATCTTTAGTTTGCACACAGGAAATCTTGGACTTGAGAGGCACAATGATTTTTTTCTATGAACAGCCATTTTTCTTGTCACTGTGAGAAAATACCTCAGGAGGCAATCTAAGGAAGACTTATTTTGTCTGATGATTTTGGAAGATCCTGGTAGGGAAGGCAGCTCAGTTTATAGTGATAGCAGCATGTGGCGGTGGGATGTGATTCAGACTGGTTACATCATGGTGGTCCAGGAAGCAGAAAGGGTGCAGTAGAAATCAGGGGCAGGTATAATCTTCAACCTCTGCTCTCAGTGAACCACTTCCTACAGTCAAGATCCACATCCTAAAGGTTCCATAGCCTCCAAGAGGTTATCACCAGCTGGGACACAAACACTGAAGGCAGGAGCCTGTGGGTGACACTTCACATTCTAACTGTAATAAAACATGGGTCTATGATGTGAACACAGAAGATAAATGCTTAGGATAAACTAATGCTCACGTGTGAACCAATGAAATGGGATTGTCCTTTGCTTAACTTCACAGTGCCCAGTTGAATAAACTCCAGCACCAATATTTGGATTTCCAAGACTGTTTTCACAGTGATGGACTAAAGGTAAGATTGACTATCTCATATGATTCTGAGAAGAAAGAATTAAATGAAACAAGAAATGTCAGCCTGGGTCAATAGGCAGTGAGCACTCTTCCACTAAACAGAGATTCAGTCCAGCTGGAACTGACACATCCACAGCCCAGCATTGGAAGCATTAAACAAGACAAGAAAGTATTGTCCAGTAGAACAACTGCCAACATTGGAATAATTTGTTATTTTCTAATGATCATGGTATGTTTGCCTACAGTAAGTGTTAGATTGTCTGAGCTATCACACAAATAGATTCCCCTGTTTTCCTAAGCAGCAGCCATGCAGATGAAGGATGTAATTGAATATTCAAAGCAGTACAGGCATAGCTGTGTCTTAACTGGTCCCTTCAAGGGTGGCATAAAGAGAGATGACTGTCATAGAGAGAGGCAGGACAAGCGGGCAGAAAAGAGCAGATGTCTGATCCACACCTCACGGAAGCCTTGTCCTCCCTGGCATCTATTGTCTTCATTTTTTCAGCATCTGCTCAAATGAGCATCTAGAGAGATGAGGAATCTCAAATGAGGAATCTAGAGAGAGAGTTTTTTCTCCAATATTCAGAGTGGCAGAAACCTTCATTTTTCTCTAGAAGACCTTATTTGTTTAGGGATCTAGGTGCCCCCTCTTTTCAGCCCGTGCTTCCTCAAAATCCCAAAGGCTCCATGATTCTCAGCTGTAGCACTCTCCAGGTGTCTCAGCCACCATTCCCTCCCCCCGTGCTAACTCTCAGGAGCTACCATGCAAAATATGGCTTCTTGGGGACTGTGGGATCTAGCAACTCTGTGTGTGACATCCTCTGCATTTCCCTTGTAGTGATGAAGCAGCCATTTGTGAAAAGCTCTTCTACCTGGAGTGTCATTGGGCTGCTGGCACAAGGAACAGTTAGGTATTTCCAAAATGGCTTTAATTTAGGTAGGCAGAGGGGCTCATCTTGCCCCCTCTTTATTTCTCTTTAAAACTCCCAGAAGCATGTGGCTCCTGACTAAAAGAGAATAGCACATTTTCTTTCCCCTGATTTTTTTTTTTCCAGTTCAGGGGGAGAGAGTCAGTGGAAGATGACGTCTGTGCTGCAAGCTTCATTAGGGGCTGGCAGGAGATGGAGCCAGCCCAGCAACTCGGGAGCTCCTTTCTTTTCAATTTTAAATTGCCAAAGTTAAGGGCAGCAACTTAGAAAATGGTTCTTCTAATTCTTAATAATGACTCTCTGCCTTCCTCAGTAGGACTGAAAATAGATCAGGGAAGAAAGACACATAGAAGGGCAGGACCTGGAATATTGTAATTCTTTCTAAAGCATGGACTTAGAAAGAGGGGACAGGAGGGTAAGAGGTCATGGTCACTGGCAGGAGAAGCAGTGGGATATGGGCGGGCTTCCTTCTAACTCTCATTATGTGGGAAGGGGACTCTGTGTTTTGCACAGGCATGTGGTAATTTATAAATTACCTGATTCGTCGTTCAGCTGGTATTCTTCCAATTGCTTTAATAGACCATAAAAATGGTAATGCCACGGTGAACCGTTAAATGCTCAGCTATTTAGCTCAGCAGCCCTCTTCATTTAATAGTTTTGCTCATTTAGTGTGTGCAGTATGTAACCAAGTAAATCTAATTTTGAAGGGTATTGGGGGAGCATTACCACCTCCAGGAGGCCTGGGTACACTTTTGTAGAAGGAACATTACAGGCATCTACCAAGACTCTGCGTATCTGCTCATGATGTCAGGTTCTCAGAATGGCTAATGTCCATGACTATTTTTCCCTGTGCAGTTCTGGGATTGAATCTTTGTGCATGGTAGGCAGATGCTACACCACTGAGCTACATCTCCAGCTGTCTTTCCACTTTTTCATTTTGAGACAGTGTGGTTCCTGAGGAATGGCTCAGGTCTGGGAACTGGGGAGTGGGATGTGCAGAGGAAATGGAGCACAGAAGGCCTTGGGCAGACCTGCTCACTGTTGCTGGCAGACTGTGTCAGGCCAGTAGATGGAGGTGGGGGAGCTAAATTACCTGCTGCTCCCTGATCCCTTCTGGCCTCAGGGGCCACAGATTGGTCCCAGAAAATGGCTGGGGAACAGGGAACAGTCTGGTATTGAAACTCGGTCTGTAGCCCAGGTTAATGACACACTTAGAATCCCCCTGCCTCAGGCTTCAGGTAACTAGGATGACAGCTCTGTACTACCAGGTCAGAAAAATGTACTTTAAAAAAATGTGACCAAGTGCGAGCATTTTCATTTCCCTCCCTCCTTTATCAGTCTGATGGTTAACGTTGATAGTCAACTTGCCAGGACCCAGAATCATTGAGAGGGCAAAGCTCTAGCCGTAGCCACAAAGGAGTCTCTAGCTTGGGGCTGGCTGGGGTGGGAAGATCCAAGCTAACGGTGGGCAGCACCATTTCATGGTCTGGGGTTTTGCACTGAATAAGAAAGGAGGAAGCAGCATTCACTTCTCTGCTTCCTGTCTATAGACATACCTTGAACACATCCCTTTTGTCCCTACTGCCATGCCTTCTCTCAGGTACTCTCAGACTGGGAACCAAAATAGATTCTTGCTTCTTAAACTGCTTTTGGAAGTTATTTTGCCACAGCAACAAGAAAAGATACTACTCTCTTGTTTCTCTGTCATCCACAGGAATGCAGTTGATGTAAACTGGTGACTTGGCCCCAGCACTTGCTTGTGGCTAGAGCAGATGCTGGCACACCCCACTAGAGCTCAGCTGCACTTTAAGTATGAAGTCTAAACTAATACTGTGTCACAACTTTATTCCTGTTTCTTATCCTGCGTTCTTATCCCTATTAAAGATTTCATGCCCAGACTGTAAACAGTGTAATTGAGAAGTAAGTGAGGTGAATTCTGCAAAACTGATGCGGTGAGATAGTGACTCCCTTTAGATGTTGTCCTGATTGCTGGGTAGCTTGAGCAAAGTGTCTGAGAGGGCAAACTTCAAGTTGGGAGCAGTGTGCTCATCTGTCTGCAGAGGGAATCTTGGAACACTAAATGAAAACCATGTTTAGAAATATGAAAGCATTGTAAAGAGTTTGGGATGGGGTAGTGGAAGAGTAGATAGGAGGAATATCACTTGCATATCAGTGAAGGCCAGAAGACTATCTCTACTGCCATCGCTTAGCTTGCAACCTGACAATCTTTATTTGTTCACCTATTTACTGAGATGGGGTCTCTCAGTGTCCTGGAGCTCACCAAGCAGGCTAAGCTAGGTGTCCAGTGAGCCCTAAGAATCTTCCCATCTCTGTCTCCCCAGTACTGGAATTATAAGCATGAGTTACAATACTTATCTTTGTGTTTTAATGGGAGTTTTAGAGATCAAACTCTGGGCCTCTTACTAGCCAAGCTTTATCAACTTTGCCAACTTACTTTACTGACTGAGCTATCTCCATAACCCCACAAACAATTGTAGTGGGTAAGTTTTCAAGATGACATTCCAAATCTCCACCCTCCCATTGATCAGTATGTTTATATTATTTCATCACCATAAGTATGAGAGAGACCTGTAAATAGAATGAGATATCAATGATTTTGAGCTGACATTTTATCAGGTGACCCTGAGCTAATCAGAAAAAGTTCACAGTAAAATGTACCAGCCTTTTATCAGAAAAGAAAGATAATGCCCACACAGGTAGCCCTAGGAACACAGGCCCTCGATGGCTGCTCATATTCTAATGAAAGAAAGAAAGAAAGAAAGAAAGAAAGAAAGAAAGAAAGAAAGAAAGAAAGAAAGAAAGAAAGAAAGGGTATGTTGATGTTGTTTGGACATATAGGGAGGAGGGGAGATCCAGAGAGGGGTTGGGTTGAGGAAGAGGAAGAAATGAAAAAAAAAAAAAAAAAACCTATTTTCAATTTAAAAACAAAGTAAAAAGAAAACAACTGATTCCTTAAACATCTTCTCACTTGGAATAGGACCATGACTTCTCTTAAGATTTCACAGTAACACTTAGATGTCACCTTTAAGAGACTCTGAGTAAAGGACCTAGACACAGTCTGTGTGGGTTTCCGATGACTTGACCTGTTCCAGTGGGAAGAGGAAAATAATACAACCTCAAACTAACTAGAACGTGATTGCCTTAGAAGATAAAATTTAAATGATAAGTATAAATTCAAAACAAACTAAGTTTTTTAAGTATTCTACATCTCCCCTTTTAGGCCCAAGGAGCATCATGGAAAAACAGAAGGAAAGACTGTAATGGCTGAAGTATGTAGAGGAACCTTGCGAAACTCTCTGCTGTGAAAGGCATGGCTATAGCAAGTAAGAATACATAGCCCTGTGCCTACCTGTGCAAGACCTGTACATACACACCTGAAAAAGAGAATCAGACAGAGGTAGACAGAGAAACAGAGAGAAAGAGAGAGACATGGAAAGAGAGAAAATCAAGTTAAGTACTGACAGTGTCCCAAAGCAAAGGGATCTTCCAATTTACTTATTGATTATATACAGCATGTTTGTAACCAGTGTATTCAATGTCTTGCACCATTGTGTTGGTTGTGATCATTAGGGTTCCTACTGTTTTGATAAAAAATCACAACCAAAAGCCTTTGCCCTCTCTGGAACATAGCTGTGTGCTAACACTGAAGAGGCACTTCCACAGAAGACTTCACCCCAATGATGCTGGTCTCTTTCTAAACACCACTAATCTCTCAGCTCCAGTTGACCAGCATCAATTCTTCTAAAAGTAAAAGTTTTTACCATAGTGGTTCTGGGCTCTTGTTAGTTACAACAGATTTTAAACAATTCTTTAAAGGATTATCAAGCTTCACTCTGAAATTTCACAAGCCAGGCCTGTCTGCATTGCTCTCAACATTCTTAACTTGAAAGCTTCCACAGAACTACCCGCTAAACTCTCAACCAGCATTCAGTGGCTTTTCTAGTCAAAGTTCAAATGCATATTAACCCTAAAAAAAATAAAATAAAACAAAACAAAACACGGTCGGGTCTGTCACAGCAATAGCCATGACTTAGTACCAATTTCTGTCTTAGTCTTTCAAATGCTGCAGAAAGACACAATGAACAAAAGCATCTTGTGGTGGAAAAGGTTTATGTTGTATAAACTGCCATGCTATACTCCATCTGTAAGGGAAGTCAAGGTAGGAACCTCGAGAAGGGAGCTGATGCAGAGGCCATGAAGAATGCTCCCGACTAGAGTTCTTTTCTTGGCTTATCCACCTTGGTTTCTTACAGCACCCAAAACCACAATCTCAGGATTGGCAGTAAGTGAGATGGGTCCCTTCCACAGCAATCATCAAGCAAGAAAATGAACCACAGGCTTGCCCACAGACCACTGTGGCCAGAGCATTTTCTCAGCTGAGATTCCCTCTTCCAAAATGACTCTAGCTTGTGTTAAGTTTGCATAAAGTTAGCCAGAACATTGGTAAACTCTGCAAGTTTATTTTTATTTCTTCCCTTTCTCTATATGCACCCTTCTGCTGCCTTTTAAATACATTATATCAGTATTGCAATGAGTTACCTCAGTTAAGCCAGATCTTTTAGAATTCGACGTTCCTAAACTTCAGTAAGTCTTCTCCAGCAATGCTTCAAATATAACTGTGACTTGATGAGGAGGAAGAGGAGGTGGTGGTGAAGAAGAAGGAAGAGAAGGAGGTGTTTGTCACAGAAATCTGACCGACCAGCTCCCTGGGTTCCTTCCCTGGGGCATTTGCTTTAAGGGAATGAGTGGCAGCGACAGAGCAGACTATATCCTGAGGCTCAGATGCTCTTTATTGTGACTATTGTGGTCAGGCTGTTCTGCACAGGATCATATCTGGATTTCACCTGAAATCTGATTCAGACTCTCACTCCCTCATCATCACCATCTCTTTCTAAAAAGATGTGAACATTTGGGAGGAGGTAATTTCCTGGGGTCATCTATGTAAACCACTTAGAATAATAGCAAACATTGGAATGCATTCATTTTGTAAGTCAGTTGGAAGAAGAGGTAAAGGATGGGCCAACATGGTGCATACCTAGTGGGGTGTTCTCAGGATGAGTGTATAGATGAATGAGGGGATATGGCAATAAGTCACATTAGAGGTCAATTCATGACATGAGCCCAAGCTGTTAAGCATGAGAAGGATGCTTTGTTGTTTACTACACAATAGAGTGGTTTTTCATCATCCTCTCTCTTTTCCCTTCTCTTGTTTCCCTATTACCTTTCTCCTCCTCCTTCCGCCTTCTCTCCACCTCTTTTCTCCTTCTCCTTGTCTTCCTCTTTTCCCACCTATTCCTGCAGAGGGTATTTTGAGACTTGATCTCATGAAGTTGCCCAGACTTATCTTAAACTCACTTTGTATTTCAAGATGCCCTGTAACTTACATTCTTCCCAAATGTGCCTTCTGAGTGCTGGACTTGCAGATATGAACCACTATGAGATATTCCTGGCTATCAGATATTCCAAAATAGCTAGAAAAAAAGTTGCATGTTCCTACCACAAAGCAGTGATGAGTAAGAAAAGGACGATATCAACACTTACATTGTTTAAGAGATAGGAAGAGACAGGGCAAGTTCAAAGATTGCTTTCTTTGTATGTGATTCTAACCAGGGCAATGGGAATATTTGTGTTTGGTTTAGAAAAAGAGTTGGTAATCTTTTTTAAAATAAATTTTTATTTTTATATTAATTACAGTTTATTCACTTTGTATCCCAGCTGTAGCCTCCTCCCTCCCTCCCTTCCTCCCAATTCCACCCTCCCTCCCAATTCTACCCTCCCTCTCTCATGTCCTCCCATTCCCCTCTCCAAGTCCACTGATAGGAGTTGGTAATCTTAAAACACCGGTATGTGATCTCCAGGCACAGTATCATCACACTTAAATGAAGAAAACCAATGCCACTTTGGTAGGTGGGCTTGCTAGTATTGTGCCTCCTTAGTACAGGGACTGACTACACACTCACACTTAAGCCTGAGGTGTTTTCTTCTTTAACCTTTACCAGCTTTTGAAGAGCATAGATTGGACCAATGTGTGGACTTAAGCCCAACCTCCTCAATACCTCACTAGGCTGGGTTTTCCCCAACCTATAACTCTCTGGCCTCAACAGTGTGCTTTAAATCCCAGAAGGAGACTCCTTAAGTTCTGTAAGGTGGATGGGGGTGACAGAGTTGCTATTTCATCCTGTCCATAGAATAAATCACACAAACTGAACAGACACTGCAAGAATAAAACCAAAGCCAAAAATGTATTTTGCCCAAAGACAATTCACAGAAAGTGAAATGAATATGTTTTTCTTGAGTTTTATGACCTGTGAGATTTACAGGCCATGGCTTGAAAACCCATTTAAGTTATGTAGAAGGATGCCCTGAGTTTTAGCAATGAGGGATCATGATATTGTCTACTTTACTAATGGTGGGGAAAGACAAAGAAAGTGCAAAGGAGGAGAAAAAATAGATAAGAGGAGAAAAGAAGAGGAAAGGAGAGACCTATATGCTCCTAAAACAAGATACGTTTGCCTAAAGCAAATTTATACAAAGTTTATTAATTGTCAGCTCTGGGAGGTATATATGTGAGTGTTAATTGAATTTGTCTTTCAACACTTTTTTGTTTTAAGAGTTTCTTATTAAAATACAGAGCACTAATGTCAGTAGAGTTTTAATTCTATTTGTATATCCATAAGAGCGTTTTCTCTTCTCCCACAGTATCAGCTGTAAGGATAGGTGTAGAAGCCTATCTCAGAGCCTCTCACTCACTCACATTCTCTACTTTATTCCTTTACTGTGTGATAACTGTTTTTCCTCTAACTAACTTTTCCTTAGAACATGAATATCTGCTCTCTGCTTTTAATGTAATTTTACATTTCAGCAGTGTAGGTTTATTTGGCTGTCTCTTTTCACTGATGTCTTATTTAATAAATCATAAACCATCCCCAGCGTCTGAGATGAAACCCCGCCAATTGCCATTCAATTTCTCATTAGGGTGGGGGCGTCTGTAACTTCCCCCTCCTAGCCTGCCAGGAAATGGCTTTGTGTTTAGTGATGGTGGCCTGAAGTTACACTGAATTAGATCCAACTCTATTTGACTCACTTTGATCCAAGCTTCTTAACATAATTTTCAAGTGTTTGACCCAATCAAGATCACAAAGTGGAAAATTTGAGAAAATCTGATTCCCTGGGAGTCTTTTCCCCCTTCTTTAGAACTATTGGAAAGTGTTTTTAAAAGTGACATTGTACAGGCGACTTTCAGTGCATAAGACAAGAGGAGCAACCAGAAATGCATGTTGCTGTAACTGCAGTGAGTGAGCACACTGGGACAGGTAGAGGAACACAGACCCTGCAGAAAGAAAGACAGCAAGAAAAACTGACCTCAGGGCCAGCAGCTTTCTTCCCCCAAGAGCCTTTAGCCTGAGTGTCTCTGGAAGCCTTTGGAAGCCCACAAGGCTGACACCTAGGCTGCCAGCAGCAGTGCTGGGAGAATAGAGCCATTCCCGGGTTACAGCTTCAGAAGTTTAGACTGTAGGAATGTTCCCGAGTCATCCCCCTTAGCCCTGTAGAAAACCTTTTAAGAGTAAATTCAAGGAAAAGATAGGAAACCAGAAAGGAGAGGGGTCATGTTTAACACCCAACGTAACTGAAGGCAGAGAGGACCCCATCTTGTTCAAGAGATGCATATTTCACTTCATAAGTGATTTCTTCCCAAGATGTTTTTTAAAATGTATTTATTTATTCACTTTACACCCTGAACTCACCCCCTCCCTGCTTTCCTACCTTCACACCCTCTTTTTCCTTCCCCCCCCTCAGAAAAGTGAAGCTTCCCTGCCCCCACCCACCATCAACCTGCCCCAGTACATCAGGCAACATCAAGACTAAGTGAATCCTCTTCCACTGAGGCCCAGCAAGGCAGCCCAGCTAGGGCAAAGTGATCCAAAAGCAGACAGTACAGTTCATGTCACAGACAGCCCCTGCTCTACTTCCTAGAGGACCCACATGAAGACCAAGCTGCGCATCAGCTGCATATGTGTAGGGAACATAGGTTCAGTCATACCACAGGAATACCTGCTTACCTGTGTTCATAGCAGCTTTATTTGTAATAACCAGAAATTGTAAACAACCTAGATGTTCTTCAACTGAAGAATAGATAAAGAAACTGTGGTACATTTATTTACACAATACTACTCAGCTATTAAAAATCATGAAATTTACAGGCAAAAGAATGAAACTAGGAAATATATTACCCAAACCCAGAAAGACACACATGGTACATACTCAGTATGTAGATATTAGCCATATATTACAGGATAACCATGATACAATCCACAGACCCAAAGAAGCTAGGCAACAAGGAGAGACCAAGGGGGGATGCTTGAATCTCACTCAGAAGGAGAAATAAAACAGACATAGGAAGTGGATGAAGAGAGAGAACTGGGTGAGTAGGGGAACGAGGGTGGGGATCAGGTTGGGAGAGAGCGGGAATGGAAGGTTAGAGGGCTGGGAGAGAGAAGGGAAAACAATTGTGGAGGGGCATCTCAGGGCCAAGCTGGAGACCTATCACAGGATAGGATCCTGAGAAGATATGGGAGCAACTCTAGCTAAGAGTTTAGCAGTGGGGTATATGGACACTGCAGTGGCCACTTCAAAGCAAGGCAGGACTTCCATTGGGGGGGAGGAGGATCACCCACAAACCCTTTGACCCAAAATTTACCCTGCCTACAAGGAGTGCAGGAAAAAAGATGGAGTACAGATTGAGGGAAGAGCCAAACAATGATTGGCCCAACCTGAGACCCATCCTGTGGGAGAAAGCCAACCCTATTAATGGTATTCTGCTGTGCTTGCAAACAGGAGACTAGCATAACTTTATTCTTTAGAGGATCTGCCCAGCAGTGGATCAAAACAGACACTGAAACCCACAGCCAAACATTAGGCAGAGCTCTGGGAGTTTTGTGGAATTGTGGGGAAAAGGACAGAGGGACCCAGAGGGGACAATAACTCCACAAGAAGACCAACAGAACCAACTAACTGAGGACCATGGGGGCTCACAGAGACTGAACTCCAATCCACTTGTGAATTTCTACCCTGCTCCTGAATACTGATTCATATGTGTCAGTTTCCCAAAAGGGTGGAACTCTCTCCCAGCCTTGGCATGTGTATCTCATCATCTTTCATCCTCAACACCTTCTGTTCCTCTCTCTTCCTCCTCCAGAAAACTTAGGCTGTCTCACTAGTTTTGAGTCATATACACAGCCATTCACACAGACGCTTAAGCTATGTTTTGGTTTTTTTTGTTGTTGTTGTTTGTTTGTTTTTCAAACTGAAATAGAACTTGGATAAAATAAAAGGACACATTATGACATGTAGTACCGGGCTAGCAAGATGGAAAAGCAGTAACAGTGCTTGTTACCAAGATTGGCAATCTGATTTTGGTAACTATATTCCACGTGGTGGATGGCAGAGGCTGATTTACACAGGTTGTTCTCTATTGTCTATACACACACCATGGCATATGCAATGGTCTCTACCCATTCATCAACCAATAAACATAAAGTTAGAGTTCTGAGAGTTGTCACAAAACAATAATGCAGCCACAACAAACCAAACCCTGGGACAGACTCCTCAAATCTCTCATCTCCCCATCCCCTCATTCCCCCATCCTCTCATCTCCTCATCCTCTCATCTCCCTCATCCTCTCTTCCCTTCATCCCCACCCCCTCATTTCCTCACTCCCAATTCTCTCACCTCTTCATTCCCTCATCCTTCCATCCAATTCTCTCCAGTTTCAAGTATATACTAATCCATTATGTTCACATAATTAGCTTTTACAAAAATACAATGTAAATGTAATTGTGAATTAATTGTAAAACCTGACAGTATGTACCTTTGATTGTTTTAATTAAACAAACCATTTATTTTTCTCTTTTTTCTTTTTAAGTTGTTTTTCATATCACTAATTTAATATTTGTTGCCTAATAGTATTCCTTGGTACAGATTGCCAAATTTATTATCACTTCTCTCCCCATGAAAGTCATTTAGATCATTATCAGATGTACATAATTATAATAAATAAAATATTGTAAATATTCATAGGCGGTGAGAATACATAACTTCATTACTTGAGAAATATACTTAAAAATAAATTTTCTGGGAGCAGTATCATATTTCCTCCCCTCTCTTTACCAGTCCTAAGGGTTGAACCCAGAGCCTGATGCATCCTGCCCAAGTACTCTACCGCTGACTCTACCACCAGCCCTTTTTTCACTCTTTATATCAAATCAGTCTCAGTAACTTGCTTACCTTGGCTTTGAACTTGTAGTCCTCTAGCTCGTGCTTCCCAGGTGACTGAAATAATTGACTCTGCTACACCAACTTCAGACAAATATTTTGTCTCTTAAAAATTAGGAAAAATACCTGAGGGAAATGTAATGAAATTAGGCTTACTAAACACGAGTGGATGGACCATAGGTGATATTAATAAAATTTTCAATCCTTTTATTAAGTTTAATATGTTTCATTTAAACATTGTATTTATACTTTGTCTACTGTAAGTTAACCTGACAAAAGAGATGATAATCTTGTGAAAGTATTACCGAAACTTGTTCCTAACAAAATCCTTCTTAACCCATTGGTAATGATTCTATCTCTACCACTGAAACCCTTTAATGTTTATATAATCACAATTGGATTAATTTCACCCCCTAGCTGACAGGGTTGCCTGTTGAGAAGAGGCAAACCCCACTTACAGTTCACTCCAGGGCACACAAGTGCTTCTTTCTTTCTGACCCCCACCGCAAGGCCTTCCACTTCACTGGTACAAAGTTATCGTTTTTCATCTTAGTTTTTCTACAAAGAGCTTCCTACCCACTGAGAAGTGTGTTTCCAAGAACTCTACTCTGTTGCTGGGATCCAATGCTAACGAAAAACAGTTTGGAGGAAGGAAGAGTTAGTTTAGCTTCTACTTCCAGGTCACATCATCAAGGAAAGTCAGGGAAGGAACTCAGGTGGAAACTTGAAGCAGAAACCATGGAGGATCACTGCTTGCTGCCTTGCTCACCCACTCACACTCAGTCACCTTCCTTCTTCAACCCAAGATCACCTGCCCAGAGGTGATACTGCCTGCGGTGTGCTAGGCCCTTCTTCACCAATTCAAACTCACAGTTCCTCACGGACATACACACAGGTCAATCCCTCCAGTGACTCTCCACAATATCTAGGACACACAAAAAACAAAACAAAACACTGTTTCTTGTGTCTAGAGGTTATGGTACTACCACACAACTCTCATTCTGGACATGTTGAGAAATAAACATCCACGAGAGGCAAGCTCTAGGGGCTGGGTCCAGCTCTGCCATGGATTATCACAGACCAAGAGGCATCAAGAAATAGGGCAGCCCCACCAGCACCTTAAAGAATGACAGCAGGGATACTCCCTGGCAGAAAAGGCATTTCTCAGGGTGCTTTTGGATTAAGTTTCAGAATGACATTAGCTATAGTGGTGATAAATGATCTGTTAAACTTACAAAGCATTTATCAGCTGAGCACTCAGGCCCTTCAGGTAATGCAAGAAAGGAACGTTGACGAGAAACATGAAATATGGGCCAGTTCACCATCTACTAACTAAAATGTTTCATCTGGTAATCACTGTGGAGCGAGATTTATTTTGGGTTTCACAAACATCTTTTTAATTTAAATTAGATTTAAGGGATACTGTCCCCTCTCTCTCTATCATCTGATTTTCTAGAGTTTAGCATTTGCTAGATTCTTTTTCTATTAACCCTCTCATCATCTCCTTACAATTAATTATTTCCCAAAAGTAAATTCTGTATAGCACTGAGCGACAACACTGATATCACTAGTTTGGGCTAGTGATATGCTTCATAGGGAATCTGCTAACAGGGCTTTAAAGACCCTATGAATAAATGTGATTAAGATTAGAATTCTGCTAAGGTAGCAAAGGTTGACCTCACATTTTCTATGTTGCTGAAACTGACCTTGAACTTCCAATAGTCATGCATCTACCTCCAAAGTACAGGGAGTCTGTGTTGCACCACCATGCCTGGTTTATAAAACAATGTTGATAAAACCCATAATCTCATGTGTGCTAGGCAAGCACTCCACTAATTCAGCACCGTTGGCTTGATTACATGAGACCCTGTCTCAAGGAAAAGAAAAGAAAAGAAAAGAACACAATTTAAAAAAAAAAATCCAGATTCTATTTTCTCAACATTGTCCTACATAGCCTTGACTTACATGGCAGAACTCATCTTGCTTGCATGACTTTACTGTGGACTCATTCTTCTTGTTAGTCTGCTTCTGCCTACTCTACCCAGACACAGCCATGTGCTCCTTCCTCTCTCTCTAAGGCTAAGGCATTCCTTTACTGCTTCTGTGGGCGCTGACACAGGAGAGGGGTGTGGAAGAATAGCAACAGGTTGGGAGTGCTCTAGAGATAAGGGTCGAAGTCACACAGGACTTGTCCCTGGGCTCAACTATGGAGACCACAACACTCAGGGACTCCAAATTCTCACTGAGTGCCATGAAGTTTGTGCCTGAGACAGAGCCAGCCAGTATCAGAGGAATGCTTTCTTCCACCCTAAAATGAAATGGAGGACATCCTTAACTGAATTGCTTATCTGCTACATGCAGGGCAAACCATTTAGCAGAGCTGTAAACCAGCTTGTCTGTAGAGGGATGTAGACATAACAAATGTCGCCTGAAACCTCATGTGAACATATGATTGGTTGTAGGTACATGAAACCAAATAAAATAAAAATAAAACCAGGAATTGAAAGAGTATATCCTGTGAATGTCCTCCATTGGCTTAGGTGTTTGAATGTGTAGTCCTCACTTGGCGGCGTATCTGAAAATTATGCAACTTTGAGACACAACACCTAGGTGACAGAAATAGGTCACCAAGAGTAGTCCAAGAAAGTTATGCCATCCTGGGTTCCACTCTAGTATGTCTGTTTCTTGATCCGTCAAGATATGCACAAGTGACATTGCTAGCTCCTGTCACTAGCCTGGGCCCCATTAGTCCCCATTTCCATGTCAACATAGGCTAAGCCACTGTAGACACTATGCCTTCCCAGACATTATGGGCCACACATTTGAGAACTGGAAACCAAATTAAATTTCTCCTCTGGAAAGTTTCCCTGGTGGATACTCTGTCTCAGTGGTAACAAAAGTAATTAACACAAAGTATAAATTGAATACCTGCCCTACTGTCACTTGCTGTGATCTGGCAAAGAACTGATGCACTGTGAGCCCTTATCCTTAGCCATACAAGAGACAGAACAAGCCACTGGGTTGAAAACAACCTCCCTCCCTCCCTCCCTCCCTCCCTCCCTCCCTCCCTCCCTCCCTCCCTCCCTTCCTTCCCTCCCTTCCTCCTTCCTTATTTGTTTGTTTGTTTGTTTATGTTTCTCTAGACAGGGTTTCTCTGTGTAGCCTTGGCTTCCTTGAAACTCACTCTGTAAACCAGGCTGGTCTTGAACTCCGACCTTCTCCTGCCTGTGCCTACTGAGTACTTAGATCAAAAGCCTGTGCTATCACACCCAACTAAGGGTTCTTGATATAGCATGTAGTGTGTGGCAAAATGCTCAATTAGCTAAACTGTTTGCCTAGCATATTTAAAAACAATTAGTTAGTGAATTCATCTGGAAACAGATATATGAATGGTTTCTAGTCACCATGAAGAGCTGTGTGTGTATGCTTCTGAAGACCTCAGCCAGAAATACAGGGGTCTCACACCATATATGCCTCTCTTGAAGGGCTGTTCCCCAGAAGCAGAGGATGAGATGGAGTTTGAGCATCAAGGTCTTGATTAGAGATAAATACTTGTGAAAAGAAGCTGATGAAGCCATATTGGGGGAAGAAAAGGTAATGTGGCAATGAAGCCACAATAAAGGAAAGGCTCTAAGGAGATGGTGACTGTTGATTTTGCATAATGGGCTGTCATGCACAAGCTTTTCTGAAATTGGGGTTGTCTCTGAAGGATAAGGTCTCACTAGTGGAGATTCTCCAAAGCCAAAGCAGACCCCAGAACTGGGAATAGTGAGTGTGGTCCCTGGTGAGCACACTGCCAACAGCTGGAATGCAAGGCGCATGAAAGGATGTTGAAAAGGCATCCATGTCTACCTCCCAGTGGGAAGCACAGATCAAGGTCAGGGATGAAGGGACCAGGAAGTTCCAGGCCACTTCTCTGGGGCTGGTAGAGCAGAGGTAGCATTGTTAGAGACACAACAGGAAAAGAAGTGACCAAAGGTAAATGCAGGAACCTTTTCTAGATACCATTCCTACCCACAACAATAAGGACATTTATGTGAAATGTCAACACAGAGAAGCTGAAAGGCCTGCTTGTCTCTGCTGATTAATACTGATTGCCAAATGGACAGTATCTACACTTACTAGGAGTTGAGCCTCTGGGCATCCCTGCTGGGTAGTTAAGATGACACACCTAAATGGTAGACTGAGATCCTAGACTGAATAAAAGGGAGAATTTGTAATGAGCCCCTGTATGCCTGTGTCTCTGCTTTTTGGTGGTTGATTCAATGGGAGCAGCTATACCATGTGCCTAATATCATGCCTTCCCTACTAAGGTTGTTTGTATTCTTGAACAATGAACCAAAGGACACCTTTCTTCCTTATGTTCTCTTTGCTAGGCACTCTGCTGCATGAACAAAGACAAGTAACTAATATCGTGTCCCAGAGAGAGCAAAGGAAGGATTTAAACCAACACAGAGAGCCAGCTAATTGGAGAGAGCATAAGAATGGCCTAGGACAGCCTGGGACCAAGTCCTAAATCTGCAGTCACATACTGCAAATAAGCCAACTAACTTCCTGATAGTGTATTGATGGACTAATATATCTATTTGTTTTGTATATATGAGTGTTTTGTCTGCATATATGTGAGTGCAGTCTATGCATGCGTGCCCGTAGAGTTACTGGTAGGTGTGAGCTCCAGGGTGGGTTATAGGAACTGAACTCAGGTTCTCAGCAGGAACAGCAAGGGCTCTTAAGTATGGAGCAATCTGTTCAGCCCCCACCTTCCTAGTTTTGTGTGTGTGTGTGTGTGTGTGTGTGTGTGTGTGTGTGTGTGTGCGCGAGCGCGCGCGCGCGCTTGGGTGTTGCAAATGTACTGACGACATAAGGCAATTGTGGGCTAACCACCATGGCTGGTATATAATACTCACTCAACAAAATTAAACTACCGGTGCTATCATTCACGTCAGATCTTGAGTTTTCTGCAATTCTTTACTAAGGAGATATTTTAATAGCAAATTTTGCTTCCTCCCAAACAGATATGCTATGTATCACTTAAATTTGATGTGTGCAAGCTGGAAGATGGCTCTGTGGTTAACCATGTTTAATACTCCTGAAAGGACCGGAGTTCAATTCCCACATCAGAGAGCTCATAGCTACTGATATCTCTACCCCTAGGAAGATCTATTGCTTCTGATCTCCATGAGCACCTGAGCTTCTACCATCCTTTCCTGAGCACACAATTTAATGTTTATAACCATGCTAAATGAACTGTTTATAAGATAGATATTTCAGGTGCCAGTGAGATGGTTTGGCAGGTAGAGGTGACTGTGGGCCAGCCTGACAAACTGATCCATGAAGCCACAGGATGGAAAGAGAAAACTGAATCCCACAGTCCATTCTCTTACTTCCATATGCACACTGTTAAATAAATACATGTGATGATTTAAAAATCCAAAGACATGAATTTTAAATTGCGTACAGAAAATTGAGCATTACCAGTAATTTTCTTCATGGTCTACAGTGACCTTCATTCAATCATGAGCAACAGACTCCTCTAAAATATTGTATACACACACCACACACACATCCAGAAAGAGAGAGAGAGAGAGAGAGAGAGAGAGAGAGAACTTAACCATATTGTTTGATAAAGAATTACAGATCACACACAAGCACAGGAAATTATCTGAGAAATTCTGTCCCTGGGTGAAGAATCTGACAGTATTTAATTTTATTAAGCAGAAGTTGCCCAATTACTTTTGGCCTTGCGACCCTTGCTTTTCATAAGCAGATTTATTAACTGTGACTTCTAAAATTATGAACAATGGAAACACAACGCTAACACACTCAGGCAACTAAAATGACATATTGCACTCAGTAATTGCTTTGACTCAGGAAGAATGAATCTCAAAAATATTTGGATCCAGTGACCAAATGATGTCACTTGTCAATCTGTCTACTGTGCTTTCAGTTTACACAATTAATTTCTAGGAAGGCCTTCCCTGTGTGTTTGAAACATAAAAGGCTCCAATTTCAAACTTTGGATTGCAGTGGAACTCCTTAGCAGGGGGGAGATGAACGCTGGCTCTTTATTTGATAACTTTAGGGCTGCCTTGCTCACTCCTCAGTAGTCCAGGCGGGACATCATCACAAGGACTGAAGGCGGTGGGTGGTTCCGGTGGCTCTGATCTCCACCTCTGGAAATGAGGTGGGATTGCTATGGCTCTGTGTGTTCACAATAGGAAGGCTGAGGACTGGGAGTGGGGTTTGGTGACAAGACACTTGCTTAGTGTGCATGAAGTCCTGGTTCTGAGCTCCAGAACTGAAACAAAATACGAAGCCTTGATGTGCAGTCAGGAGTGCACAGTTAAAACCAAGTGTGCTTGGAGCTATTACCAGTGGGAAGTAAATCTCCCCAATCTCTTATAAATTTTATAACCCGCAGGAATGAAAGGGTTAAGCCTCCAATAGCCCCAGAGCCAGTGAGGCCATCTGAGATGTCTGTCTTGCCAAATGCGGCTCTATGCTGAATTTGCAAAAAGGTCTAATTTCTCCTCTGGAGCTCTGAACAAGGCTATTAAGAGGCCCTTTCAACTTCTCCCTCTGGGAAGCTTTGCAAACAGCTGCACTGAACGGAAAAGCAGAAGAGCACTAAAGCCTTAGGAACCCAGGCTCAGTGGCCTCCAGCAGCCCCAGGCTTTATTCAGGCAGCCTTCATGTAGAAGCAGCAGTGGGCAGGATAGTCAGAGACCTAGAGATTCTCAGCAACACTCAGCTCTGATTGGATGCCTGCCGGGAAGTGCTCTGAGCAGCCGGATCCTGGGATGGAGACTAAGGCAGATAGCCAGGAAAAACATTGTGATTTTGTGTTGAGTACTGATGAGCTACTTAGAAAATACGTTTTAGTGGTGGGGAGAGGAAGGCTGTTTCCTCAAGTTGGAGGCACACACACCCTAAGCCCTCTTGCTGGGTTTCATATTGCAAGCGCTGTACTCTGCGATATTCCCACACAGGCTTTGTCTGTAATAAGGAGTTCATCGCAGGACTATTGCCAGGAAAGAAATGACCAGAGGGCAGTGTGGCATGAGGAGATGTAGCTGAGCTTCCGGGTCTGTATCTCACTGGTTTCCTGAATCTCCTGCAGCTATCTTGGTGTGTCAAAGGATTCTGAGCTCACATCTTCATTCTTCAAAAACAGTCCACAATGGTGACACAAATATAATCCCAACACACTTGGGAGGTGGAGGCAGGAGAATCTGAAGTTAAAGGTCAGACTTGGTTACATAAGTGAGGTTGCGAACAGTCCGGGTTACGTGACACTGTCTCAGAACGCAACCAAACAACACAAACAGTGATGTTGAAATCACTGTGGATGGGTTTTGAGTAGAGTTTTATACAGACTCCTAAGAAACAGGCTGGGGTAGGAGAAAAGCTGTGTTCCATGGCCTGTTATAATCTTAAATTGAAAGTTTCTGGGAAGAAAAACAAAATGGTCAGTGACTGTGCAAACCCAGCTGGATTTAAAGATCTCCCTTGCAAGTATTATCTGTAGTTTCATGGAGGATTGGATAAGAATGTACAGCATTTTCTATATTTTAGAAAATTTGGGCCTTCTGTTTTTGGTTTGTTTTGTACAGATATTGAAAAACACATCTTCCAGGTTATCGATGATAAATAAACATTAAGCTCATGGTTATAACACATGAACGGCCCTTACGCATTTACACACATTTAAAAGGCACATGATAGAGAACAAAATTAAATCTATATCTGAAAACTGAAAAAAAACATTCAACCAACAAACAAAAAGAGAAATAATATAATCCCAGCATGTAAGGAGGCAGAAGAAGGCGGATCTCTGTGAGCTCAAGGCCAGCCTGGTCTACAAAGCATGTCCAGGACAGCCAGGGCTACACAAAAGAAGCCAGTCTTGAAGAAAAAAAAAAGTTAGAGAAAAATAAAAACACATATGCAGCACTTTGCTTTGCTTTAGTATCCAAGGAGGGGATGGGAAGTGATACCTCCAAGCCTTTCAGGGTGGAAAGAATTCTAACGCTTTAAACACTTGCATATTTTCCTTGATGCTTAAGGTTATCTCGTTATTCTAACCAGACACTGACAATATCAGGCTCAAATCCAGGCCTGAAGGTGCTCCTCTGAATTCCCAGTGGTTGGAAAGCTGAGGCAGGAAGGGCATTCTCAGTTACGAATCAAGTTTGAGGCTAGCCTGAGCTACATGAGACTAAGTTTCTAACACAAAAATAAAGCAAACAAAAAAGAAAGTCGTATCCATGCACATCAGCCTTCTAAACCATTTAGGATTATGGCTACTGCTTTCAGATGGCAAGAGTTAAATATGTGCCAAGGATTCACTTATTTTATGTGCTGAGTGTCAGACAGCTAGAAGAGGCTTCTTTTATGACATTAGACAGCCTGGGTGTGGTGGTCCATCTTCATTGGCAACTCAGATGGGTTTCTAATCATCATGGAAACACATCTTGTGTGTGTCTGAGCATTTCCAGAAAGGTTGAAATGAAGAGGGAAGGCCTGCCATGATCGTGACATCTTGGCTTGACTAAAAAATGAGAAAGCAAGCTGAGCTTCAGCACCCTTCTCTCTGTGCTTCCTGACTGCGGGTGCACTGTTTTGTGTCTTCCTACCGTAAGCTGATTATTCTGTGAAGCTGTAAACTAAAGGAAGTCTTTTCTTTTTAAGGTTGATCTTGTCCGGTGTTTTGTCACAGCAGTAAGAAGAGTAACAGATACAGAGTGCAAAAGTATGGAGGATAGGGCATGCATGGCGCCTTAGTTACTTTTCTAGTACTATGACAAAACACCAGGACCAAGGCAACTAAAATCAACTAGTTAATGTGTGGCTTACAATTTGGAGGTTAACTCCATGACTGTTACAGCAGGGGTGATGGCAACAGATACATAGGCATGATGCTAAAATGAGAGCTTACATATTCACTCACAAACAGGAAACAAAGAGAGCTAGCTAGATATGTCATGGGATTTGAAACCTCAAAGCCCACCCTTGGTGAACACCTCCTCCACAAGGCCATACCTTGTAATCCTTCCCAAAGAGTTCCACCACCTGGATGTTAAGCATTCAAATATGTGAACCTCTGAGGACCATTTTCATCAAAACCACCACCCATAATATCTCCAGAGAAAAACAAATGAAGGTTAGAATGAAAGAGATGTTGTCTGTGTGAAAGGGTAGCAAAGGAAGGCAGTGTGGAGATTTACAGTAGAGTCTAAATAGCATTCCAACATAGTTCAAATTAAAAATCATGTGCTGGCGTTTTTTTTTTTTTTTTTTTTTTTTTTGCCAAGATGGCTCTGAAAATGAAGAAGGAAGTGCCTGCCCCTTGCCAAGGCCAAAGCAAAGGCATTGAAAGCTAAGAAGGCAGTGCTGAAAGGCATCCACAGCCACAAAAAGAAGATCCTCCCATCACCTACCCTCTGGTGGCTCAAGAAAAACCCTTGAAAGTGTATGCCCAGGAAAAACAAGCTTGACCATTACACCATCATCCAATGGCCCCTGACCACAGAGTCAGCCATGAAGAAAATAGGGGACAACAACACACTTGTGTTCACTATGGATGTCAATGCTAACAAGCACCAGATCAAACAGGCTGTTAAAAACTCTATGACACTGATGTGGCCAAAGCCAATACCCTAATAAGGCATGATGGAGAGAAGAAGATGTATGTTTGGTTGGCTCCTGATGATGATGCTCTGGATGTTGCCAACAAGATTGGGATCATCTAAACTGAGTACAGCTAGCTAATTCTAAACATACCCTTTTGTCACCATAAACAAAACAAGAAAACTAAAAACCAAGCCAACCAACCAACCAAACAAACAAACTAACTAACAAACAAAAAACGTGCTGCGTATCTAACAGGTAGCTGGCCGAATGCTGCAGGTTTAGTCTCCAGGACATATAAAGTTCTAATCATAGCATGATGGTTGATAAATCTTCTAAATAAAGGTATGAAAGGTGTTGCCTGATATTGAATGTACAATGAAGAGCAGAGGAAAAAGTTTGATGAACAAATGGGAAACAGCAAGGAAGATCATTGCCAGGACCAAGAATTGCATACATAAAGATATCCTTGACATGGACAAGAATGATCAACATGGTATGCCCAAAAGGGAAACTAAATGTAGGGTGAGAAATGGGAAGTGACTCTGAAAAGCTGACAAACAGAAAAAGAAGAACTGGACTGCTTAATTTACTGGAAATTGAATTTAAAATTTTTAAAAATTATAATGAAGTACTTATTGTACTAACACTGAATATCACTTTTAAGTGTTATATGGTTTTTAGTGCATTTTCAGCGTTCTATATTTACCATTCTTTATAATTAAAATATTGCATTTTTCTATTTATTTTTGTGTGCGTATGTGTGTGGCCATGAGGACAACTTACGGGAGTGAGTTTTCTCCTTCCACCATGTGGATTCAGACCATTTAACTCAGGTCATCTTCGGGCATGGTGGCAAGTGAATTCATTTGCTGTGTCATCTTGTCAGGACTATTCCTTACAGTTTTGAGTACAAAGTACTTTTCGATCTTTGGAGGCTGCCCCATATTCATGGCTATAAATATATGCAAAAATTGAAATTTAATATTTAATGTAGGAATGTCTGTGATCTGGATCAGCTCTGGCTCATAGAACTTGTGAAATAATGGAGATCCCATGTGCAGTGTTATCTATGAAGATAACCAATTCCTCACGTGTACTGAGTACTTGAAATGTGGCTGCAGCAAGAGAAGAACTCTATGTTACGTTGTCTGAATGTTGTTTAATTTACATATGATCTTTGATAGCTGGATGATACTAGTGGTCACCATATTGAACAGCACAGGTCTGGTTGAGATGAATACATGAAGGTTGAGAGATAGACCACCACTGTAAAAATAAACTAGTGAGGCAGTTTTCTGGGAGGGACTAAGCTCTCCTCTCTCTCTCTCTCTCTCTCTCTCTCTCTCTCTCTGTGTGTGTGTGTGTGTGTGTGTGTGTGTGTGTGTGTTGTCAACTCTTCTCTGGAAATTCGGAGATCAGGTTGCTGCAGAGGTAGAGAGGTAGAATGGAGAAATTCTCTCTTCCTGAAATTATCTTCAGTTAGATGGAAAGAGACAAGTTGAACAAAGAAAGGTTTTGAAAGCCATAGAAATGAAGCAGCAGCTTTTAAGACAGAACCTCCACCCCAACCTTAGGGCTAGCACACTGACCTTTGACTGACCTTTGATGGAAACATCCTGTGAGAGGATTTACACAGGCCAGGCTATGTCAGGAATGAAAATGTGTGCTGAGACAAGCATATCTGGCTTTTGACTTAGCAGCAGCTCTTTCCCATTTTTTTCTCGAAGTAGCATCAAGCCTTCTCTTCAGGGACCTGCCATTTCCACATCCCACACAGTGCTAAAAGGGCTTTAAATCTCAAAACCTGGGCTTGGGCTGTTCAAGACTATTGGTAAAACTACCTTAACAACCTAAACCTAATGATTAGATAGGATGAACCTAATGAACCAATTAGAATGTTCCCTAAAACCAATTATGGATACTAGCCTTTTCTAAAATGCTGAAGGCTAGAAATAGAGCTTTAAATTTTATGTTGTTTCCTGAAGAGAGGAAACAATACAAAGACATTGTCACTCAAGACTACTTTGGCCTGAATCTACCCTGTGTAGTAAACTAATCTCTCTCTTCCCCCCACCTCTGTGTGTGTGTGTGCGTGTAGGTCAAAGATCATCATCAGGCATCTTCCTCAGTCACAATTCACTTTATTTTTTTGAGACAGCCTCTCTACTGAACATGAAGGTCACAGATTTGACCAGATTTGCTGGCCAGTAACTCTGGACTCCTTCCATCTCTGCCAAACCCTCAACACTGGGATTGCAGGTGCATGTTGACCCTCCTAGCATCTTTCTTTTGTGGGTGATGTACATCTGAACTCATGTGCTCATGCTTTCATGGTAAGTATATTCCCAACTGTGCTATCCTGTGCCTAGCCTTTTGGTTTCTTCTTTTCACAGAACTTGGCTGGAGCTGGTTCCAACTAAGAAATAAATATGTTGGTTTGTAAAAGACACGAGTCTCAAGTTTTGATAGATGTTTCTTCATTAATTAAATCTAAATATTTGTCTCTGACAGACAGATGAAATAATGGTTTTTACTTAGTGGTGAATAAATTCTTAGAAGAATCACTTTCAATCTATCACTAATTTAGTGATATGGGATTTAAAGAAAAACATATTGGTCACTGTGGACTGCCCCAATATTTTGACAACTGTCATATAAATGACCTTAAAGTAAAGCCATCTGGGAGTATGTCATCTACTTTGGCTTTGCTAACACTCAAAGACAGACTCTCCAGTAATTGTGACCTCAGCAGGATCATCATTCTTAGCCCACTGACACATGGAGAATTAAATTTTGAAATAGGAGTCAGGGTCAGAATTTGCCCTTCTGACAGAACCATTAACAGTCATATTGGCCTTTACCCTACTCTCTCATCGACTTGTATTGAAAAGTCCTTGAAATTCTGAAATAGGAGGATCCACATGATTGACACCAACCTTAGGAAGAGACTCAACACATCTTTTTAGATTGAAGATCTATAAACTTTTTGTGCATTGTCAAGTATGCCATGAATTTTTAAAAGGTAAGCAAACAACTCTATATGAACATGAATTCTACACAAAGAATCCATATATTTAGACAATGAATTGTAGTCTATTAAAGTTGACCATTGAGAGATCCAGGTCACCTGTGTCATGAGAATGTGTTCTCATGGAAATATGAAGAAAATAATTGAGTAATGAAAGGGACACAGAACATACAATGATGAAGATACTAGAGAAAGCTTGAGAATGACCATGGGGTTTATGAATTGAGTGGTGGGGTATGATGGTGATATCCGGAATTAAAAAATGGGACAGAGGAGGAGAAAAATAGGGACAGAGAGGAAAGAGAAGGAGGTAGAGGAAGAAAATCATAAGAAGACAAGTAGGAGGGGGAGGAAAGAAAAGATGGTAGAAGAGAAAAAGGAAGGAGGAGAATTGGGGGATGAGGAATGCCATGCAATAAGAAAAGTAAGCCATCTTATAAGAGATTAAAAGAACAACATGGGGATTAAAAATATGATTTTGAGTTGAATCTATGGAAAGCAGGAAGACAGTTCTCTTTTTTCTAGAGATTATATAATGGAATGTGTTTTGATACAGTCATAATTAGCCACTGATAATATGGTCTTAGAGATGATGTTCTGAGATAATACAAGTGAGCACAAGTCTGGATTCCTCTGTTTTTTTGTTTTTTTTTTTTTTTTTTCTAGGCATAAAGCTCTTGATTTCATCTGGGAGATTTCTAGGGGTCATGTGGCAACCTCTACTGCAATGTTTGACAATTATACCTAAGGAAGAAAAATGCTTCTGGGATCATGGTCAGTGATCCTGCTCAACAGATGACAGAGCACTGGAACACATACATGACAAAGGATGGTTCATCCCCCAAGTGCCAATAATGCTCACTCTGAGAAACCTGGTCCCACAGGGACATTTCTTAAACACTTTACATATGAGTGTCTTCAACATAAAAGCAGAAATGGTTCAATCATTCCATGAATATTTGAGGGTTTGATAAATTAACTCATCCAAAGTACATGGTGTTGGTAAATCCTTGGGATCTCTACCATCAAGACTTATTTTTACCATTGTGTGTGGTCGACTGATACCCTGAAATTGAATACCATGGTAATTTGAAAACACATGGCTTTGGGAGGATCTTTGAGTTTTTTAGTCCTCTTTTTTAGGCAGCACCAGATAGAAAATGGAAGAAAGAAGCTCACTTTAGAGAGGTTTGAATTTTGTGTCAACTCTTGAATCTTCTGAATATTTTGCCTTAAGATATAGAACTATTGCCTGAAACAGGTTCTTACATTTTGGATGTGTTGTAAGTCATTCATTACTGAGGTTAAGACTAAAATGTCTCTCGCAGAAATGATTTTCAGGTAGTCAAACTAATTCCATCTCAGCTGATGTTCAGGCTGGATTGTTTTTTTTCTGGATGGAAGGACAAATTCAGAAATAGCTAATCTATTGGGATAAATGTGTATAGATAGATAAATAGATAATTAGAGAGATATACATAGGTAGATATATATTAAATAAATAGTGATAAGATAGATAGATGATAGATAGATAGATAGATAGATAGATAGATAGATAGATAGATAGATAGACAGACAGACAAACCATAGATTGGTGACAGATAATAGATAGGCAGATGGACAGATACTAGATATATGGTAGATATTTTTGGAAGCACCTCTAATTAAAGATAAGCAGATTTGCTAATGGAAATGTGTATATACATAAATAGAAAGGAAGCTAAGTCATTAGACAGACAGATAAATAACAAAGACTAAAGACAAATAGACATAAATAGACAGAAATATAGATAGGTAGATGCCTCAGCTACCTTTCTTTGGCCATGAGAAAAATACCGTGATCAAGCCAACTTATAAAAGAAAACATTTAATTTGGCTTACAGTTTCAGAGGGTTAGAGTCTGTGATGATGGAGCAAAGAAAGAGCTAAGAGCTCACATCTTAATCCACAACCATCAGAAAGAAAGAAGGAACTGAAAATCATATGAGTCTTCCAAAATTCCAAAGCAACCTCCAGTGACACACATCTTCCAGCAAGGCCACACTTCCTAGTTCTTCCCAAACAGTTCCATCACCTGAGGACCAAGTATTCAAATATATGAGCTTATAGGAGCCATGCTCATTCAAACTTCCACAGCACAGATACAGATTCAGATACAGATGCAGATGCAGATACAGACGCAAATATTTGGTGGCTACCTCTAACCAAATAACAGCAGATTTAAAAATAGAATTTGCATAAATAGACAGGTAAATAGCTAAGTCAGTACACAGATTTATAGACTATTATACATAGATACATAAGCAGATAAGTGAATGAATAACACATAGTTAGCTGGACAGAAAGACAGATTTTGCTGATTTGTGGATAGACAGATATGAATATGGATGGATGGGCAGTTATATAGAGGATGAATGTTTAGGGAGAATATAGCAGATTTACTAATGGAAACTGTGTATCCATAAATAGACCAAAAGATAAATCTATAGTAGATAGAGAGATGAGAAAAAGATAGATAGATAGATAGATAGATAGATAGATAGATAGATAGATAGATAGATAGATAGATAGATAATTAGGTAAAGAGAGGTGAATGTATGGATGACTGTACTAAGCAGGTAGACAGTATACGTTTGGGGATATCTCTAAGCACAGAACAGCAAATTTACTAGTGAAAAATATTTATTTGAATGACTGCAAATGCTATAGCTGTCTATTTTCAATTTTCAAGATAAAAAATACTGAATGGGTCTTGAGAAATAAAATTATTTTTTCACCAGACTGTCACAAATGGTGTGTGTGTGTGTGTGTGTGTGTGTGTGTGTGTTAACAGAAAATCACCTTCTTAAGAGTTGGATGAGAGGCACAAATTTGAACAATTCCTTCTCTAGTCAAACCCACTTAGCCCCTTAATCCCTTACCCTGGCAGCTGCTGGCCCACGGTGTGTTCAGATGCACGGAGTAGTAATAAACAAACACAGCTCAGGGCTCATGGCATCACAGGGGAAAAACATCTCCTATTTTCTGTAAGTAGATTTCGATCAAAGAGCGACTGAACATTTAGTGAAAAGGGAAGTCAGGAAAAGGAATTCTGACTTGGTGGCCTTTAAGCTACAAAGGCAAACACTAGAGCACTGGAGGAGACTCAGACAGACCCTTTCAAGACAACCAGCTCTCGAAGGTTCATTCATCAAGCTCTTGGCAGAATACTAGAGCACTCCACCAAGGTTAAAAGCAAGTAAAAGCAAACAGGAAGAAACAAGTCACCAACTGAAGATCTGTGTGTTGACTTCAGAATTAAACACTTTCCCCCTCCTGCCTGTTTTCATGTGTCTGCACTGAGAGGGTTTGGGATCTGTCTGTTTTAAAGTAGCAGAAAGGAAATGGGAAAGTAAACTACTGAGCATGAACACCTGCCTGCTTTCCACTGACCCTGACTCCTCCCAGCTTAATCAAACCCGATTACCATTTGGTAACAAGGTGATTCTGACTTGCTCCTTAGTTGAAAGGTTGGAACTCAGGTTGTGGTCAGACCGCTTAGATCATCACATCTTCCCAGCCATGGTGACTGCTCTGTTCTTGACACAGTATCTAATGGAGCCATTATTGTCATGGTAGCCAATACAGCTCCTTCATTAGTAAGTCAGTTCTAATAGGCTTTAAATACATATATTTTAAATATATATTTAAATAGATATGTAAATATATGTGTGTATGTGTATGTATATGTATAGGCACATGCATAACATATATATATATATATATATATATATATATATATATATATATATATAAACATATACACACATATCTGGAATCTAAGTGTATACATATTCATGTGTGTGTCATGGAAACTACATATGTATGTGTGTAGAGGACAGAGGTGAACACCAAGTGTCTTTCATAATCATTTTCCACCTTAATTTTTGAGTCAGAATCTCTCACTGAACTGGGAATTTGACAGTTCAGCTAGGCAAGCTGGTCAGCAAGCTCCCAGAATCCTTCTGCCTTCACCCTTCTAGTGCTGGGATTACTGGTGCATGCCACCACAGCAAACATGTTTGTTACCTTGGTGCTGGGATTGAACATGGGCCCTCATGCATTCAGAGAAGGCACTTTGCCTACTAAGCTATCTCTTTGGTTTCCTAACTCTGCTGTTTAGTGTATCAGCTCCCCATGGCTGCTGAGACAAATAATAACAATCTTACTGATGCAAAACAGCACACATGCATTTGTAACTATAGGTCAGAAGTTTGAAATACATGAATGGATGGATAGGTAAATGGTAAATGGATACATAAATACGTAAATTTATAGATTATTATAAGGCTGGGGATATAGCTTAGTGGTATGGTGTTTGTCTAGATACATGATACTGAGCTAAAATCTGCTGTGTTGGTGGGGCTGTATTGCTTTTGGGAACCTCTCAGACAGAACACAATTTCTTTATTTTTGTGTCTTCTTCAGTATGCTCATAATTGCCACCCTCTTTTCCATCTCCAAGATGGCATCTGTCTGCTTCTGTGTCAGTTTTTCTCAATTTATTTATTTATCTACTTATTTATTTATTTATTTAATTTATTTATTTATTATTTTTTGTTTCCCTCTTTCAATTTTAAAATTTCTTTGAGCCCAGCTAGATAAACCTGGATGACCTCCAAAGGAAGTCCAGCTGGTCAACTACCTTGCCTCTATCCATGTTCGCTGCCTTGCATGGAAAGCTGTCCCCATACTGAGGTTTCAGGCTGTGGCATTCAGGGTAGGCCATTCTGCTTAAGTTAATTAGGAATTTCCTCATGACATACCTCAGTATGCAAAGATACGATTTAGGTGAGGTATGGAGTCATATGGAGGAGGTGTGAGATCTGCTGTAGGGGAATGTCATGCTTTTGTCATTGTCATTTTTCTGTCTGTTTTACAGTATCTGTGTAAAATTTGTACAAAGTCAGTTTTGAAAATAATCCAGAATCATATAACAAAATGCATCCCTACCTCTTAGAGTAAGGGGTGGGAAAAGTCACGAGGCTGGCAATGATTGGAAAGGATGGTGTCAACAGGAAGTGCTTCTTTTGTGGGCAGAGCAAGGGTGAGAATTCCAGGGAGCTTGAGGGGTGTATCATTTTAAATACTCTATATGTAGTTCTTAATGTTCTAATTGAATTTTATGTCCAGAGTGTGTGTGTGTGCCCTAAACATGTGCCTAGTGCCCAGGGAGGCTGAAGTGCCTGTGCAGATCCCAGTAGTGGAGCTACAGATGGTTGTGAGCCATCTCATGGGTGCTGGGACCTAAATCTGGGCTCCAGACATTTAAAAAAATGTATTACATTTCAATTTATTCAATTTGTGTGTGTGCGTGTGCATGTTTGTGTGTGTGTGTGTGTGTGTGTGTGTGTGTGTGTGTGTGTGTGTGT
>NW_026588752.1:1636567-1644204 GCF_907164565.1 Psammomys obesus | reverse complement strand
GTGTGTGTGTGTGTGTGTGTGTGTGTGTGTGTGTGTGTGTGTGTGTGATTATGGCATGCATATATAGGTCAGAGGACAACTTGTGGAGGTGATTTTTCTCTCCTCCTTCCTCTACCATATGTGTCCCAGGGATCAAACTCAGATCAACAGGCTTGTCAGTGTCCTGATTTGCTTCTCTGTTACTGAGATAAAACACTGACCAAACCAGCTTGAGGAGGAAAATTATTTGGTTTAAAGTAACAGTCCATCATTGAGGGAAGCCAAGGCAAGGAACTCAAAGCAGAAACCCGGAGGCAGGAACTGAAGGAGATACCATGGAGGGAGACTGCTCCCAGAATTGTTTCAGGTTCATCCCTCTTACATAGCCCAGACTCATCTGACTAGAGATGGTACTGCCAGTACTGGATAAATTAGCAATTAAGAAAATGCCTCACAGACTTAGCCATAGGCCAATCTGCTGGAGGCAGTTCTTCTTTCCTCAGTTCCATTTCCTTCTTCCCAGGTGTGTCAGCTTAACAACCAAGACCAGCCATCACAGACGGCAAGTACCTTTACGTGTTAAGCTACCTTATGCCACCCTCAAGGTCATCTGTAAGGAAAAGAATATGCTGTAAAAGTAAAATACGTTAAAAAATGAACCTTGAAGGAAAAGACAAAGCTTCCCCCAAACCACATATTTTTACCAAAGCACAAAAAATGGCAAATTTCAGAGAAATGATATATTTTCTATTATTATCTCTTTAGCACACACCTATAGGATACTTTTTTTCTCACATCTTTCAGTTGCAAATTCTTTGATTGCTTCTTCCTATGACACCAATTTTATAATGTTTCTTTTTCCACAGAGAGGAAAGGAAGATAATTGTTATGTTGATTGGAGTGTTTTTCTTTTATTGTTGATATTTGTGCTGCAAAAAAACCCACACAGTTTGCTACAGGTCCTTGCTGTGTGTTGTAGTTCTGCAGGGTTTTGTCCTGAACCTTTAAGACCTCCGGTGTTCTTCATTTGCTATGTGTTCTATGTAAAAGGAGAACATGTGACACCCAAAGTCACAGTATGCAGATATGTCACATGTTCATGTTGGTCGATACAGTTGTGTTTTTTTCATTGCCCTTAAATGAGTTACATTTAATTTTGAGCATCTAATGATTGGGTGCAATTTATGTAGATAACAGTGACACTTCTACTTATGTACGTTTTAGTTTATTTTTATTGTCATGGTAAGATATGCCCTGTTTTTCTTTTCTGTCGCTCTGATAAACGGCATAGCCAATATCAAGTTATAGAAGGAAAAGATTTTATTTCACCGTATATTTCTAGGCCACAGTTCATCATAAAAGTCAGGAAAAGGAACTCAAGCAGAAACCATAGAGCAACACTGCTTGATGCTGGCTCATGATCAGGTAGCTTGGTTATATTATTCAAGCTAATATGCTTAGGGATGGCACCGCCCTTAATGAGCAGGACCTTTCCACATCAATCATCCATCAAGGCAGTTCTTTGTAGACATGGCCACATACCATTCTGATCAACACAATTATTTATCTGAGGTTCCCACCACCCTGACATCCGAAGGTTTATTTTATTTTTGTGTATATGTATGCCTGTTGTATATGTGTATGTGCACAAGTGTACAAGTGCCTGTAAAAGCCAGAAGAGAAATCAAGTTCCCTAGAACTACAATCATAAGTTGTGTGAGCTACTGAAGATGGATGATGGCAACCAAATTTGAGTCATCTTCAAGAGTAGGAAGTGCCCATAAATGCTGAGCTATCTCTCCAGTCCTCAGCATGGTATTTCTTTATCACTACTCACATATCTTCAGGTTTGGAGACAGGTGTATCCCTAATTTATGAATTAAGCTTGACACAACTGTAATCCAGTTCAGCCAAAACTGCCATGATTGGCTCTGTGTGGCTATAGCCACTTTTGCCTGCATTGTTCCCAGCATCCTACAAAAGACAGTACCATAGATTGATACATGGAGCTTTACGAACAGAACACGCCATACTCTGCTCTTATCCTGAGATAAACCTGATGAAGTTACTTCTGATCCTTACATTAAGCCCCTTTCTGTCCCAAATCCTGGTGATGTGCTGAGCTTACTCAGGACCATACTTCTGTCAGTAAATTCCCTTGGGACCATTATTCATATGCTGAGCTCATTGGACCAGTGATGAAACTCCTGCTTATCATTACCACCTGAATTGTGGTAAACATGCACAGAGATTAGCACACACATTCCTTGAAGAAATTCAAGCCCTGACTCATAGCATCCCTGTAATTCTCCATGAAAGTGACTGAAGACTACTACACCATGCCATGATCAATCCACGTATGTTGTGTGTTTAACTAACACTCTTGGGTACATTCAGAAAATGCCTGAGCCATTCAAATACTACTATCTTAGGGTTTCTGTAACTATGATAGAATACCATGACAAAGAGCAATTTGTGGGAGGAAACATTTTATTTGGCTTATGCTTCCAGTTCATCGTTGAAGGAAGTTAGAGTAGGGATAAAAGGCAGGAACTGAGGTAGAAGTCATGGAGGAGTTTTTGCTTACTGGCTTGCTCTTCATGATTTGTATATCCTGTTTTATATAGCACCCAGGACCACCAGCCCAGGGGGAACACCCCCCACAATGAACAGAACCCTTCCACATAATTCATCATGAAAACAGCCCACAGACTGCCCACAAGCCAATATGGTAGGGACATTTTATCAATCAAGATTCCCTCTTCCAAAATGTCTTTATCTTGTGTCAACTTGACATCAAACTAGCTAGCACAACTACCAAATGAGGAGTCTGAGGATGGATTGAGAGACTATATTCTTAGAAAGTCATTCCTTAACCTATCCGTAGCTAAACTTGGCAACTTGTGATTCTCTGTATTAAGCACTACTCACAGCAAATGGAGCATCTGTGACCAAAACTGGGAGAAGTACAAGTCTATTGGCATAAACAGGCATAAGCATAAATATTTAGAAAGTAGTTTGACAGCACAACCATTTAGCAAAACAATAACAATAGGATCCTTTATGGCCTATCATCTTCCCAGTCACAAGCATTTGACAGATTCATGGTACCAGGTTTCGAGGTTCTTCCTGTGGAACAGACTCGATATCCAATTTTTAAAAAGCAGTTGTTTACCCCATAACTGCTGGGCCATCATTACATCACTTTGCACATCCTGCCATATACCAGTATTGTAGCATGCAGGGGCCACTGCTGGTTAAGATCATTGATGTTTCTGGTTTTTTTGTTTTGCTTTGCTTTGTTTTGTTTCACAGCAGACTGAATGCTTTCTGGTATTGTGTTAAGGTAGAAAGAGAGTTTCCTGGTCGATCTAAGGATGACTTCTCTGTGAGTCATATCTTCAACAATAGGGTCTTATCATGTAAATATGGTGGCTATCCAAGAACATTGGCAAAAGTTTGTGTTTATTTGTGTACTTATGTGTCTCCTTGACCAATAACTCCTAAGGAGGTGTCCCATGCCTGGCACTGACTTCTAAAGAGGTATACTACATCTCCACTGAGATTTTTATTTAATACTTGTGTCTTCTGAGAGCAGTGTTATCTACCTTTGCAGGGTACTTCTTTTAAAAGCACCCTTAAAGTATGTGTGTGTGTGTGTATGCATTCCTTTAAAAATTTTTAATTTTAATGTGTTTGTATGCTTGCATGAGATTTATGTACCATGTGTATTCAGTAGCTTTCAGAGGTCAAAAGAGACAATTGAATCCTCTGGAGCTGGAATTACAGACAGATCTGTGATGTCATATAGGTGATAGAATTCAAACCTAGGTCCTCTGTACAATAAATAAGCACTCTCACTGTTGTTCCCTGTCTCCATCTTTACACATATTTATAATAGTTACAATCTGGTGGATTTCATAGGGCTTCTTCATGTATACTTAGTTTTGCCTTATTCTCTTTTTTTTATTCTTTCTTCCCAGACTAAACATATAAAACAACAACAAAATTGAAGCTAAGGTGCAAGGAGGAAAGAGAATACGCAGTGTTTGTCTTTCTCAGCCTAGGTGACCTCTCTCAGTAAAATATTTTCTAATTATATGTATTTACCTGCAAACTTCATAATTTTATTTTTAAAAATCTGAGAAGCATTCCATTGTGTATATGTACTGTGTTCTTTTGTTTTGAGATTTATTTTTATTTTCTTTTTAATTTTAATCTTTATTAATTACAGTTTATTCACTTTGTATCCTCCCTGTACCTCCCTCCTCCCCTCCCAATCCCACCCTCCTTTCCTCCTCCCCTCCCAATCCCACCCTCCTTTCCTCCTCCCCTCCCAATCCCACCCTCCTTCCCTCTTTCCCACCTGTGCCCCTCCCCCAGTCTACTGATAGGGGAGGTCCTCCTCCCCTTCCCTCTGATCCTAGTCTATCAGGTCTCATCAGGAGTGGCTGCATTATCTTCTTCTGTGTCCTGGTAAGGCTGCTCCCCCCTCAGGGGGAGGTGATCACAAAGAGCAGGCCAATCATTTCATGTCAGAGACAGTCTCTGTTCCAATGAACCCACTTGGACACTGAACTGCCATGGGCTACATCTATGCAGGGGTTCTAGATGATCTCCATGAATGGTTCTTGGTTGGAGTATCAGTCTCAGAAAAGACCCCTGTGTCCAGACTTTTTGGTTCTGTCATTATCCTTGTGGAGCTCCTGTCCTCTCCAGGTGTTACTATTTCCCACTTCTTTCATAAGATTCCCTGTACTGTACCCAAAGATTGGCCATAAGTCTTAGCATCTGCTTTGATACCCTGCAGGGTATAGCCTTTCAGAAGCCCTCTTTGGTAGGCTACTGTCCTGTTCCCTGTGTTCTCCTTCTTCTGATGTCCATCCTCTTTGCCTTTCAGAATGGGGATTGAGCATTTTAGCCACAGACCTCAACATAAAACCAGACACACTAAACCGCTTAAAAGAAAAAGTGGAGAAGAACCTTGAACTCATTGGCATAGGAAACAACTTCCTGAACAGAACACCAACAGCACAGGCTCTAAGAGCAACAATCAATAAATGGGACCTCATGAAACTGAAAATCTTCTGTAAAGCAAAGGACACTGTCGTTAGAACAAAACCACTGCTTACGGATTGGGAAAGGATCTTCACCAACCCTATATCTGACAGAGGGCTAATATCCAATATATATAAAGAACTCAAGAAATTAATCAGCAACAAATCAAGTTATCCAATTAAAAATGGGGTACAGAGCTAAACAAAGAATTCTCAATAGAGGAATATAGAATGGCAGGGAAACACTTAAAGAAATGTTCAATGTCCTTAGTCATTAGGGAAATGCAAATCAAAACAACCCTGAGATTTCACCTTACAGCCATCCAAATGGCTAAGATTAATAACTCAAGTGACAACACATGCTGGAGAGGATGTGGAGAAAGGGGAATCGTCCTCCACTACTGGTGGGAATGTAAACTTGTACAACCACTCTGGAAATCAATGTGGGGCTTTCTCAGACAATTAGGAATAGTGCTTCCTCAAGATCCAGCCATACCATACCGAGGCATATATCCAAGAGAGGCTCAAGTACACAACAAGGACATGTATTGTTTATTAAAAGAAACCTCCAGACAGATTTTGACCATGGCTGTACTAGTTTACATTCCCACCAAAAATGTTTAACTGTTCCTCTTTCCCCACAATTTCAGCATTTCTTGTCCTTTGCATTACTGGTGACAGCTGTTAAGACTGGAGGGAAAGTGATAGCTGAGTGTGTTGAATGCTTTTTGAAGTGTTTAATATCCATATCTACCCTATGTTTAAAAGGCTCATATTATAAAGATAGTGTGCATGTGTCTGTGCACTTTTATGTGTCTACAAAAGCACGTATGTGTCCATGTACATGTAGAAGTCTGAAGTTACTCTGGATATTCTTCAAATTCCCTCTACCTTTCTTGAAACAGTATGTGTCACTGGCCTTGGACTCACTAAATTGGCTAGGCTCACTAGCCAGTAAGCCCCAGGGACCCATCTGTCTCTGCCTACCCAGTACTGGGATTACAGGTGGAAGCCACCATACCTGATAATATTTTATGTGTGTCCTGAGGATTGAATTCAAGTTCTAATGCTTGCAAGACAAGCTCTTTCCTGGCTGAGCCATATGTTCTGCCTGCCAAATGTAACTTTGAGAAAGAATACTGTACCTGGATCACAGGATCCTGGTGAATGTTACCCCTGTCAGTTAGCCACAGCAAATACAGCCCCAAATAAAACATACTGGGTGAATATTGAGAACCACACCAGGAGGTATAGCATGTATTTTCTTTTAAGACTTCTCCTTATTTATAAAACATCCACAGAGCATCTACCAGGTTTTCAGCACTCTGTAAAACAGCTGGAAGACAACAATGAACAAAACTGGAAAAAAAAAAAAACTTTGACATTAACCAGAAAGATGAGTATTGCATCCCGTTTGGGGCTCTCTTCTGTATTATCTCAGTCTTCCCCTGACTCTGGGCTATTTCACAGTTCTGTAAATTGCAGAAAACTGATAGCAATGCAAATGATTATTATTCATAAAAATGTAAATTATGTCCCATGGAATATGATGGGTTCTTGTCCTGTGGATATTGACCAGTTTGGCCATTTTTACTTCTATTTATGATTTATTTTGAATATTTCTCATACCTATCTATTTTGCCTGCCATTCGGATTCTCCTTTGATGTATCTGTAACATCCTACAGGTCACAGCCTGCATTAATTAAAGAGCTACATAAAATTTTTGACATGGCTTCATGTTGTATTCATAGTAAAAGTCAGGGTTTTACTATTTAAAGCATTTTTTTTTCTTTCACATCGTAGGCTACATTGATGTAATACCCAAATAAGCATATTGACCATGGATTAATTTCCTACAATACATTGACAAGCTCTTGAGAAGTCCTGAAAGTCTATGATATGGAGAGCTGATGTTTTTGTTTGATCAGGGCAGAAACCATGAGGGTGATGTGAGGTTGGACAAATAGTGCTTATTGAGTATATGTAATTCGTGTAGGCTGAGGATGGAATTGAGAAACACGCTTGCTTGTCATGGAACAAGAGTTCAATTTTATTTCTCCTGGAGGACATTCAGGGTCCCAGGCTTTGGACAACACTTCAGAGAAGCTGTGGGATTTTCCCAGCTGCCCTTGCCTGTGCTGCATGATAAGAGAGTCTGCCAGGGAGTTATCTTCAAACAGGATGAGTCCAAGGGCTTGAGAAGACAGAGCTGAGAACCTGGGGCCTTCCTGTCCCTCACCTTCCTTTCCTGGGGCAAGTTCAAATCGCCTACTATGATGATCAATCAAATGGTAACCTTTGAAGTACGTGCACTCCAGGCCCTGTAGCAATGCATTTTAGTGCATTCTTAAGACAGAAGAAACTTGGTTTTTGTCTATCACCACTATAGGTCATTAAACGCATTTTCATCAAATCCCATCATTATTTTAAAAGGGTCATCTTGGGCCACTGTGATTGCTCAGCAGGTAAAGACAACACTTGCCCCGAGCCTGAAAACCTTAGTTTGATGATAGAAGGAAGAATTCTAATTCCACAAGTTGTCTTCTGGCCTCTACACACACACACACACACACACACACACACACACACACACACACACA
>NW_026588752.1:1627470-1636557 GCF_907164565.1 Psammomys obesus | reverse complement strand
ACACACACACACACACACACACACACACACACACACACACACACACACACACACCAGTAAATAAATGAAGAAAATATTTTAAAAGTGGTGGCTCCCCGCAAAAAAATTTTTTCCAATCCTGGCTAAAAACGGTTTCTGTGTTAACCTGGAATAGCCCATTCTCTTTGGTGTTTAGTGTCCTATTCTTTCACTGGCCTTTCCAGGTCACGCCATCACACCCCTCCCTTCCTAAAGTTCCACTGTTTTACAGTGCAGCCTTATGGGGCTGATCACTTTCTATCAATGTCCACTCTTACCCTATTCTAAAGACACTATTAGCTGCGATCAAGGGAAGAGGCTACAGCAGTAACTAAAAATGTCTAAAGATATCTCTCTATCTTTTAATTAAAGATACTTCTTTATGTTTGTTTACAATTCAAAAGATCCATGTATTCCTGTCTCTTTGATAACATGAAGACTGAAATGGTTGAAGTGGAGAGCAAACATCTCTTTCTGAGCTTAAATAGAATAAAAAGGTAGAAAAAGAGAGGTGTCCATGGTCTTTTCCCCTTAAGTTCTGATTTTTCCAGTTCTCAAGCTTTTTAAATCAGGCCATTACTGAGACTGAATCATATCACCAGATTTCCTGGCTTTCCATTTTGTATACATGGATTGGACTTCTTGGCTACTGTAACTGATGAGACAATTTTTTATCATGTATACACACACACACAAACACACACACACACACACACAGCTTAACTGTGTGGGACAAGAGTACAAGAATTGGTTTTTTTTCTTTCTTTTTAGAGTATATATATATATATATATATATATATATATATATATATATATATATTCATTCTACTGATTGCTTCTGTAGAGAACCCTGATTAATACAGATATAATATACTTTCTATGTAAAGTATTAATCCAGAAGACTCTAATGATCTCTTATAGAGTCTGAGAATCTATACACAGGAAAATTACTTTGGAATAGAACCCATGGCCCTAATTCTCAAATATATAGATGTAGAAAACAGTAAGATATTTCAGACATATATTCCTTTCGGGGGGGAATGCTGTTTTTCTTTTTTAGGTAGAGAACGTCTTAAGAGCATGTCTGTCCATTTCTTACTTTACTGTTGCCCCATACCATCTGTACTGTGTTTTAGCTGCTGGCGAACATTTCTAGGTTGTATTAAAAAAAAAACATGAAAAAATAGAGGTTGAATTGAGATTATTTGGCAATGATTATTCAACAATAAGATTTACTTTGCTTTTTTTTTCCTTAGTACTGGGTATTGAAATCGGGGTCTTTTACTTGTTAGGCAAGCATCCAACTGCTAAACTACATCTGGAGGAGTCCTTATTTTGCATCTGTTGAATGCAGCACACTGTGTTAGGAGATGAGGGTACTGTGCTGAACAAGATAGGCAAGTTCCTTCTCTCCTTCCCCACCCCTCTCTGTGGGTACATGTTAGGAAAATGTGTGTATGCAACAGAAAATATATATTTCAAATATTAGGCACAATGGAAAAAAACACAGAAGGCATTTAAAAGGTAATATCTCTAGTATTCAAACTATTTTTTTTTAATTTTTACTTTATTCAATTATCCAGCCATTGTGTGGATGCACTCTGATTAGCAATTGCTTATGTAACCTGTTCTCTATTGCAGTGACGGACTTAAAGGTGACCATAGAATCCAGTTCTAGCCAGTGTGAAGCAGGGTAAAGTCGTTGCCAGAGCAAACTTCATTTCCAATGTTTCTTTTACCTTTACATAAACATACACGTATGCAATAATCTTTTCTTCTGATGGGCTTTATTATGATCATTTGAAGCCTTTTTATGGCTGTAGAAATGAGGCAACAGTGGGCCATGTCTGGGTTCCTGATGCCACCAGGGAGCAGTTTAACTTGTCAGCTCTAGAATTAGTAAGTGACATAGCTCCCCTTCATTTTTGACACTTGTTTAAGTTGGTTTGTCTTTATATCAAAAGAAAAATAGATGACACTGGGTTGACTAGGGATGAGAGTGTTCCAGGCTGCCAAGAAGGTGCCATCTGAAGACATTAAGACACAAACTGACTAAACACTTGTGTGTAACTAACTCAAGCTAGGAACTCAAGGTAAATGCAAATGTCACAACTTGGTAATGAACTTGTTTTGTCAAAAGTTTTGAAAGAAGGCCATCATGGGTAGAAAATTCACAGAGTTGCACTCACAAGGAGGAAAACCTGTTTTGAATATAGGTAACACCATCCTATGGGCTAGAGTCAGAGGCTGAATAAACAGGAAAGAAAGTAAAAGGCAGCTGAGCCTTTTACTGAGGCACATCTATCTGCCCCCTGGCTGATAGATGTGACCAGCTTTGTAGCTTGCTATCTTGTTTGCCACAGTACCCTCATCTCCTAACACAGTGTGCTGCATTCAACAGATGCAAAATAAGGGCTCCTCCAGATGTAGTTCAGCAGGTGGATGCTTGCCTAACAAGCAAAAGGCCCCAATTTAAATACCTTGTACGAGGGGGGGAAAAAGCATTTGTGACCAAATGTGACCAACTACTTCATGCTCCCCAGAGGATGCCTTCTCCATCATACTAGACTCTGTCTTTCCTGAGCTACTTCATGCTCCCCAGAGGATGCCTTCTCCATCATACTAGACTCTGTCTTTCCTGAGCTACTTTGTGCAGGTATTTTGTCAAAACAACGAGGACATAACTAACACAAGCATGTTAGGGTGAATGGTTGTTACAGGAACCAATTAAATGCCTGGCATTTGGAATTCCAGCCAAAGGGGAGAAGGAAACTCATTATAATACCAGAATTTGACACTACAGAAATCATTGAACTAATTCTTGTTCATTGTTTTGCTAGGCATTAGCTCTGAAAGTAGCTAGTTCAGAGGTGGGTTTTTTCCCCTTCATTTGAAATAGTCATGATAATAGTTTTGTCCATACAAATTGAGTTTGTCTTCCAAGGTGTTTGCTGGAGCCTTACAAGAAGCTTAATCAGTTTCCCATGAATTAATGATGGCTATGAAATGGGGGTAGGGGTAAGGGGGATGAATTCCAAATAAATACTGTTGCATAATTAAAGTTCCAAGAATCCACTATGAATAAAATATATTTGTATTTACAATGCATAAATCTACTGACAACACTGTGTGGGACAACAGAGTTGGTTATTTTTTTCAATTTTTGTTTCTTCTTTTTTTTTTTTTTAATAAGAAGACGGAACAGTGTTAAATTAGTAATGGGTTGAATACATTTCTTAATTATGTTGTGGCCATTGTGCTCAGAAACACCATTTGCAATAAACTGAGTCCATTTGTATGCATGCAATACAAGGAGAAAGTGCCTGTATTTTGAAAACCCTAATGCTCTCCAGGGAATGCAGGTTAATGCCCTCTGCTGCTTAGAGTGAGGCCTTGGCCTCAGAGCTTGTAGTTGCATTTAGACTTATCATGAGGTCTTTTCATCTAGGCAATGATGACTGTAGATTTACTTGTATCATGCCACAAGTAGAAACAGGACCTTCAGGGCTCTGAAAAAAAAAAAAAAAAAAAAAAAAAAAAAGGAGGTCAGGCAGTAGGGATAGTTATATTAAGGAACTGGGCAAAGTTCATATGTTCAACTTTTATTTATAAAGGGAAATACACAATAAAAATATTTTTCCTAAAGAAAGGCAAAAATTGTATGCTGTCTCATGTGTGTAACTTTTAGATTTGTATGTATCATATGTGTGGTAGGTATGACACACATGTGATATGAAACCAGAAAGGTGACTATTTGAGGGGAGAAAGAGGACAAGAGAAGACAATGGAAAATAAATAAGAACAAAACATTGGTAGACAGGTATGAAAGTGTCATAATGAAATCCAGTACTTTTTTATTCTAAATAAAAGTAGTAATAAAAAAAGAGGATGTAATTTTTTATGGAAAAGATTATAACAAAAGTGAAGGCAAGATCACAACAAGTCCCAATCTAAATCATAACCACTGGAATCCAGCTTTATTTGGAAGATGGCTGCCATGAAAGATGTTCTTATGATATATGCAAAGCCAGATTAAGAAATTCAAAGGCAAATGTCCACCGAATGGCAGGAATCTAGATGAAGGAAAGCATGAGGAAGGGGATGCAGCAGAGACTGACTAGGCTCTGTTTCCATGCATGTAGTGTTTTGTAGAGAAAATGGGCCTTGGGAACCCTGGAGCAAGCCTGGAATAAGAGTAAGGTCAAGATGTGTCCAAACCCTGGAAATCTCATTTTGGGACTGGCAGAAGTAAAGATTGCTCCCTTCGTGTCCTGGGGCCGAATGCTCTGGTGCACACAGCCTTGCGACCCCCACCTCTGCCACCCTTGAGGTAGTAACATTGCCTGGTGACCTGGTTTCAGGATATGCCCAGCTAGCACCTGGAATTCCTCTCAATGCAGATGAAGAATTCCCAACACCTCAGCTCCAGCCAATGCTGTACATTCCCCAGAAAAAGAAAACCCTACCCACTTCCCCAAGTTGTATATAGCCCTCATTCTCCTGAATAAATGAGAGCTATTAACTGAAAACCATCTTGGAGAAGGCTCCTCCTACCCCCACTGACCAATGAATTGACATCCTGCTGACACACCTGCCCTGCTAAACTTCATTCCTTCAAGTCCAGCATTGGTACACAACAGGGCCTGGGTGCTCCGAGGGAAGAAGCAGACCCTGGGCACCAGAGGACAGTCTTTGGAACAACCCAGACCAGCAGGAGATCCAAGGAAAAAAGACAACAAGGGAGTCAGAGACAAAGATGATGTGTCTGTTCACCCATAGAAACCAGGAGAAGCCAGGAAACCATTTACATTAAAATTTCTAGAAGAGGTCCGCTGTGGTCTGTGATTTTACCGTTCATGTTGGTGAGTAACATTTTCCTTGTTTGAAGCCAAGAATTTCATGGTTACATGTCTGGCAACCTTTAAAAAGTGATACAATCAAAACTGGAATCAAACACAGAAAAAAAACTGTGAGTCTCTGCATCTCTGTGTGTAAGAGATAGGTACATAAGATAGGAACAATTTGTGGGCCCTGTTCTATAAAGAGAGAAACTGAGGCACAAAAAAACTAAGCAGCTTATTACAGTAAATTAGGTGAGTATTTTTAAGTTAGATTTTCCTATTCGGAATGAATATTTTTGTTCAGGCCTCTCAGCTGGAGGTCATAGGACAACTCTTAGGAGTTGGTGCTTTCCATCTACCATGTGAACTCCAGGGAGCAAAGCCAGATCAGCTCTACCTAACAAGTCATCTTGCAAACCCAGATCTGCATTGTGGTTTTGAATCCATGCACGATGGCTAATTTTTATGCTACGTGGACACAAAGTAGGGTTATATGGGAAGAATTATTTTCTTTTTATTTCTCTCTTATCCATTACATCCCAACTGCAGTTTCCATTCTCACTGCTCTTTCCAGTCCTCTTCCCCTACTTTCTCTCTCTCTCCCAGATACACTTCTCCTTCATTTACCCTCAAAAAAAAGATCAGGCCTCCTAGGGATATCAACTGAACACAGAATAACAAGATACAATGAAACTAGGCACAAACCCTCATATCAAGGCTGGGGGAGGCAATCCAGTAGGAAGGGAAAGGGGTCCCAAGAGCAGGAAAAAGAGTCAGAGAAACCTCCCCAACTTCCACTCTTAGGAGTACAATATTATCCAGCTACACAACCATATTATCTATATAGTGGACCTATCTCAGATCCATCCAGGGTCCATGATTGCCGCTTCAGTCTCTGTGATCCCCTAGGAGCCCTACTTTGTTGCTTCCAGGAGCTGCAGGCTGTGTTCAACCCTTTTAGCTCATGCAATTGCCCCTCTTCTGAGGAGCTCTCCTGGCTCGGCCTAATGTTTGGCCGTAGGTCTCTGCATCTGTTCCCAACAGTTGCTGAATGACAACACCTCTGTGATGACAATTTGGCTAGGCACTGATTTATGAGTATAGAATAATATCATTAGTAATTATTTCATTGAGGTTTTTTTTTTTTTCGTGATCATATTTGGTTCTATCTTGGGTCTCTGGGATGTCCAACCTCTGGTTTTTTGTCATCCAGTCCAAATAGTGTCAGGTGTAGGCTCCTTCTCCTGGAGTTGACCAGTAATTGAATGGCCACTCCCACAAGTTCTGTGCTGCCATTACTCTAGCACATCTTGCAGGCAGGGCAGATTGAATGTCAAAGATTTTGTGCCTGGGTTGGTGTCCCAGTCCCACTGCTGGAAGCCTTGCCTGGTTATAGATGATGGCTACTTTAGGCTCCATATCCCCATTAGTAGGAGCATTTGCTAGAGTCGCTCTGGAAGATTCCAGGGAGTTTCCACTGTACTAGCTTTCCACATCACCCTTCAAATAGCTCCAATTTCAGTTGTCTTCCCAGTACTCTCTGCTTTCATCCCACCCAACCCCACCCGATCTCTCCAGTTTGCATTCCTACCTAACCCCAGTCCACTCCCAAAATCTATTCTATTCCCCTTCCCAGGGAGATCCATACATTTCCCCACCCCACCCCCGAAGCCCTCATATGTGAAGAATCCTAAAAGAGAAAATTCTTCCCACTGTAGGCAAGTCCATGGGGCATTTTCCCTAATTAATGATTAATTGAGAAGTTGTCAGACCTTTGTGAGTGATAACACCCATGGGCAGGTGGTCCTGAGATGTATAAGTTCCAGGGATGAATAAGCCGAATCAAGCAAGCCAATGAGCAGCACTTCTCTACAGCTTTTGCTTCAGGTTCTGCCTTCAGATTTTTGCCTTGAGTTCCTGCTATGATGTTCCCAGACGATAGACTTTAAGCTGTAAGATGAAATAAATGCCTTTCTCTTCAAGTTGTTTTTGGTCATGGTGCTTTATCACAAAAGTAAAAATCCTAACCAGACACCATGTTTATAGGTTCTAGAGCTGGACTTTTGAAGATGAGAGCAATAGTCAAGTGTAGCTACTTAAATTCAAAGTAATCAAAGCATTTATTTACTAAAATAAGTTCAGTCCTTAAGCCCTGTAGAAACATTACAGGAAATTAGCAGCCCCATGCAACAAATGGCGAGTGCACTGGTTGGCAAGCAGCATTCTTTCCTATATGACTGAAAGCACTGTTTCCAAGGGTGTGGAGAAGTACCAAGGGCACTGTCCCAGGGTGTATTTGTAAAGTAGCTTGCACATAAACATACGGTAAGATCTGATCATGTATGATATATGATCTGATCATACATTTATTTTGTGTGTCTGCATACAAAAATATGTGTATGAGTTTGTGGGGTATGGAATCACTTCTTTCACAAATTTATACTTAAGTGGTTAAGGATGTCCTATACATCAGTGAAGTTCTGTATCCTGCTTCTCCTTCAGTAGACCTTTGGATGGTTATTTTCATTTTCAAAAACAATCTCCGTGTCTCGTCCCTGCACATCAATTTCTCTCTCCAGGCACTGCAGATGTGTTTTTGTTAGTGCTAACTATCAAGAACACTATCAGAAATGACCAGATTTAGGGTCACTGTGACTTGGTGATCAGTGGTAGTTTGAATGAGAAATGTCCTCCATGGGCTTGAGCATTTGAATGGTTGGTTCCCATTTTGTGCTGCTGTTTTGGAAAGATTTTGGAAAGAAACTGGAGCCTTGATGGGAGAAGTACATCAGTGGGAGTTAGCTTTGAAGTTTCCCACCGCCTGGTCTCTGCCTCCGATTGCAGTGTGTGGATAAAATGTGACTGGCCTGCTTCCTCCTCCTGTCACCAAGCCATCCCTGCCTGTTGACACATCTTCCCCACCGCCATGAACTCTCTCTGGAACGGTAAGCCAAAACAAACATTTCTTCCCTAATTTGCTCTTTATTTTTACTATGGCAATGAAAAAGTAAGTAATGCATGATCTACCTGGGTTGACAATCATGGTTTTCAAAAGTGCCATGACTGCATGTGATCATATACCACTGGGATTCACTGTTTCATAACTGTTTCTGTGAACAATTGAATATGAGGGTCATAATTAACTTCCTGACTAACAACTAACTTTTACTGGAATAACGGTGTAGCAGTTGATTTTGTTCAATAAAGGGCACCATGTAATAATGGAGTCTCAGTATAATAATGGACGCTATGTAATACTTGATTCTGATAATTAATTCCTGTGAGACTTGGTAATAATAGACTCTGTGTAATAATTGACTTCTCATGGAATAAATGTCTAGTCATGGTTTCCTGTGACAATTTATTACCAGTATAGGAATGTGCTCTATGTGATCACTGGTTCTTTGTGTGGTAATTAACTCCCTAGGTGACAGATGATTCCATGCAATAACTGCTTCAATGTAATAATTGGATCTGTGTATTAACTGACTATGAGTAGAAACTGACCCTGTGGCAAAGGTATCCTTGAGTAATGCCATATTCCTCTTGTCATGGTCACCAACCCACAGATGTTTTGACTAGCAGAGATTAGAGTAATGATCAGGTTGCTCCCAGTTTTATGTGGTAGAAAACATGTTAAATCAGTTTAAATTTTTGAGAAGAGAGCTCACTAGATTACTCACCTTGGAGATCTGGAACCTAATTGGCCTTTAGTTCAACTAAATCCACAGCTCACAAAAGATCTCAAGGCTTTGTGCACATCTTTCCAACTCTGGGATCTGGTTCTATCCCCAAATAGGCCCACCTAGGCATGGAGGAAAATGACCTAACAACCCAGGTTTTCATGGCATTATAGAGAGTCTGGCCCTAGGGAACTTACAAAAGCATGCTTTCAGCCAAGTTTGGGGGTGCAGATCTGCAATCCCAGGCACTGAGGAGACTATGCAAGAGGATTGAAAGTTTAAGAAATACATAATGAGTTCAAGTCTAGTCTGGAAAAGTTAGCAAGACTGTCTCAAAATTACAAGAATAAAATGGCCTGGGGCTTTAGCTCAGTGGGAGAGTGTTTGTCTGGCATGCATGAGGCACCAGAATCAATCCATCATACTGAAGAAAAGCAAGAGGAAGAAAGAAAGAAAGAAAGAAAGAAAGAAAGAAAGAAAGAAAGAAAGAAAGAAAGGAAGGAAGGAAGGAAGGAAGGAAGGAAGGAAGGAAGGAAGGAAGGAAG
>NW_026588752.1:1534663-1627460 GCF_907164565.1 Psammomys obesus | reverse complement strand
AAGGAAGGAAGGAAGGAAGGAAGGAAGGAAGGAAGGAAGGAAGGAAGAAAGAAAGGAAGAAAGGAAGAAAGAAAGGAAGAAAGAAAATAAAGAAAGCTTTCTTTGTCAGTTTTCCAACAATGCTTTGTCCAGCCTGGTTGATAGTAGAGACCGACTCCTTGATTGACAGGTACATCATTATCACAGGGGGTGAGGTGCATTCACAAATGGCTGTGTAGCAAAACAAACAACTAACAGCTGTTGTCCCCTGCTCACAACCTGAGAGCCACAGACACTAGAGAGTGAGCACCAGATATGTGACTTGTTCCATCAAGCTTTTCTCTCTGTAGGAGAACCACGGACTGTCTCTAGAACAAGAATGTACACAAGTCTATATAGAACTGGTTACTCTTCAGAGGAATGTGAGCACAGGTCAGAAGAATGTGAAGCACAAAAGTCACTAAGATTTTGCCTTATAAGTTTTTAAAATCAGTGTTTACTAGGCACAAAGTGTTTGGAAATATGCATTTCTTGTAAATATATCCAAGGGCTGGGGAATGTAGCTCAGTGGTAGAGTGATGAATAGCATATATAAGCTAGGATTCATTCCCTTGATCAGAAAAGAAAAGAAAACAACACAACACAACAAAACAGCACACAATTAGTATTCTCATAAAATGCCCACAAAGCATGGAAGTGTGTTTTTCTTTTCTTTCTCCATTTCTTTCTTTTACTTCTTTTCCCTCTTTCTTCTCCATTTCCTCCTTTTTTTTTTTCCTTTTCCTTCTTTACATTTAGTGTGAAGGACACAGAGTCTTACTGTACAGCTCAAGATTGCCTTGAATTAGCAACAATCCTCCTGCTTCAGCTTCTGTAGCTTTGGGATTCTAAGCACACATCACCGTGGAATACATCACCATGGCATACACCACCATGCCATTCTTCACTGTGGCATACATCAGTCGCCATGCCAGATGAAAATTTCAGTTTCTAAACATTCTGTCTTGGTTATTTTGAAACTGGGAAATGTTTAACAATCTACATCTAATATATATATGGTTCTTCAATACAGGGTTTCTCTATGTAGCCTTGAATATTGATTTGTAGACCAGGCTGGCCTAGAACTCACAGAGATCTACCTGTGTCTCCTTTCCCGAGTGCTGGGATTACAGTTGGGCACTACAGCACCAGCCTATGATTCTTTTTTATTTAAGGCAAATTAATTAAGTAATAACATTTAAAGTTTCTGTTTTACCTCCTAAAAAAATTAGCAAATTTAAATATGTCGGTGTTTGAAAACACCTCAGAAACAGGAAGAGTGATTTTCAAATGGCTTACTATTTTAAAGTAGCTATGAGAAAAAGTGCATATATTTTGTTGTTTATTTTTTCTTTTACTCTGTTTTCTTCTGTGAAAGGTTTGAAGTGGGTATAAAATTTAGCAGTATTGTCTCAGATATATTTGCCCCAATTGAAGCAGAAAGGACAGGAGGCCAAGTAAGAGAGGGTTTGACCCCTTTTATGTCCCATTCTCCTTCATTTTTCAGATCTAATGCCAGCTTTTCCTCAGAAGGAATGCCTTCCTCTGCTACTGGTGTGAGCTGATGTCCTAGTTTCATGTCGGTTATTGTAATAAAAATTCTCTGACAAGAACCAACTTAAAGGAGTTTATTCATTTACAATTCTGAGTTATGGTCGTTTATTGCAGGCAAGTCAAATCCACAGTCAAGAGCAGAAAGAGGTAAATGCACCCAATGCTGCATGCATGCTCTCATTCTCCTGCCCTATGTTGTTCAGAGAATCTTCCTAGTGAATGATTCTGCCCACAGTGGGCTGATTCTTGCTATCAATTAATAGTCAAGATAACCCCTCACAGACTGCCCACAGACCATCCCAGTAAAGACAATTACTACTCAGTTGCGACTCTCTTCCCAAGTGATTCTGAGTTGTAGCAAAATGACATTTAAAACTAAACCCCATAGCTCATTTGAAGAATGCAGAAAAATGAATGCTTAGTTTTGCATGAAGTTGATGCCATGATCATGATCAATGCCATGAATCCATTGATATTCCGAAACACTGGCGTCAATCTATATTTATCTTTCATTTATGCATGAGTTTAGATTTCTGTCACTTTTGATATAAGTAAGCTGTGGTTTATTTCATGTTCATATAGATTTAGATGTTTAGCCCAGGCAAGCAGGTTTATAGTTGCTGTGAACAAGAGAGTAACACTGCAGACCTAGAGCTATCCATGACTGACCTTAAGCAGGCAACTATGCAGTTCCTTCCACAAGTTACATTTCCATCAGTTTCTTCTATCGTCACTGAGTTATGCTCATAAGACAGCATAACCAGGCAATGCCTCCAAAAGGCATTTGGAGTGTTTGACTATGTTTTGTTTTGTTTTGTTTTTAACTGAAGAAGAAAATGGGATGTTATTCATGTGTCTGGCAGCTCCATTATGATGCATTTAGACATTTTTGATAAAATTACGAGGCATAAAAGGTTTGAAGCATTGAAGATTAATTTCCCCCCATAAATATATAGATCACAGTCAAATTCTATATGACGAGTTTTGCCCAGAGCAAAAAATATCTTCAGTATAATTTCTTCGAGGGATGGAGGCAGGGATGGGGACAATGGCATTGAAAAAAACATTTGTGGATTGTAACTGTCAGGATAACATTCATAACCTGCCACTTTGAGCAGAAGCAGCTGTTAGAATATAAGGTTTTGTTGTTCTAAAGTTAGAAAAAAAATAAAAGCTGGTTGAGAAGTAAAATTAAAGTAAAAGAAAATAAATAATCCACATCTCCTCTGTTCTGTTTAAATATTAAAGTGTCAGCTGCAATTTTGAGATGACACCAAGAAGCTCGCTGAGTTGAAAAATGCTTCATTTTTCTAGGGTTCTGGGTTGCCTGGATTGCAGTTTCATTTAAAGATGATTTGGGGGTAAGATACGGTTGTTTTGCATGGTCTCCCAAAGGTTATAAGTCAAGAATATTCTGTGTTTTTTTTTTTCCCTTGGTATTTAGAAACAGGATTCCATGTAGCCTAGGCTGTCCTTGAGTTCCTGATCTTTCTACCTAAACCTCTCCCAAGTTCTTTGATTATACATGTACAACATAAGCAACTATGCTCTAAGAAATCCTATACAGTAGCACTTAGCTATCCTCTGAGAGACTCTCTGTGAAGCATCACTGATCAATTCTCTTCTTGTGGGCTTGCTAACCTTGTTTAGGAAGCCATGAAAGAAGGTAAATAATACCTGGACTTGGCTTTATTTAGGAGAAACAACAACCATGGGCAAAATCCATTACCATAAACTATGCATAAAGTCATTCTCATCTTTAGGCATACCCTCACACACAGCATTCCCCTACTACTTTCTATTACTCCTGTTCCCATTACTCTCCTCTGTTTCTCAGGCAGGTTCACTTCTGTTCTCATATCATTATGACATACATGATTTTCTATACCTATAAAGTCTAGGAGCCACAAATAAGAGAAAACATAATAGTTATCTTTTTAAAGCTAACTTAGTATTATTATCTCCAGTTATATTATCTTAATTTGTAAATGACATAGTTTCATTGATCTTTATTGCCTAAAAATTCCATCACGTACAGAACACATATTTTTTTTTATTCAGTCTTCTTTTGTTGGACATTCAGGTTAGTCCTTTTAACTTAGCCATTAGGATGTATAAGTATCTCTGTGATATGTTGACTTTTAGGTAAGTAGTATAAAGTATATAGCTGGATCACACACAGATGTACTGTTAGTTTTGAGGAATCTCTCTATTGATTTCCACGGTGGCTTTGGCTTTTCTTAAACATGGTTTCAGGATAGGAGGATTCTAGAGAAGCTTAAAAAGGCAGGGAGCTTGGTCAAGGTAAACTATGTAAGTGCCATTTCCCATGGAAGATAGCTGGTGTTCTGGCTGGATTTTTGTTAACTTGACACAAGCTAAGAGTTATCTGGAAAAGGATCCCCAATTAAAACATCCCTTCATCCAAGCTGGCCTGTAGGCAAGTTTATAGGGCATTTTCTTAATTAATGATTGACGTTGGAAGGCCCAACCCACTGTAGCTGTGCCTCCTCAGGGCAGGTAGTCCTGGGGTGTATAAGAAAGAAGGCTGAGCAAGTAAGGAGGATCAAGGCACTTAACTGCACTTCTCCATGGCCTCTGCTTCAGTTTCTACCCTCAGGTCCCTGCCTTGAGGTACTGCCTTAACTTACCTCAATGATGGAATGTTATGACCTGAGAGTTGTAAGCTGAAATAAATTCTTTTCTGTCCAAGTTGCCTTTGGTCCTGTTTTATCATAGCAGTAGAAATAAACTAAGATGGCTGGTAAGACTCATGGCAAAGGATTTGCATAAGTAGCTAAGATAGGATTGGAGCAAATAAATACAAGAAGGAAGCTAGGGAGATTCTGAAAGTCTGGAAAAGATGTCTTCACTGCATGTGTTTAGAGGGAGAGAAACTGCTTTCTCACTTCAGATCCTCCTACCTGGGTTTAGGGAATGTTTCCTTCCATAAGTCCCACTGGAGGTCAGGGTACTTACTGGGGTCAGCGTGTGCTCTCTCAACAGAAAAGAAGCTCACACAAGTTGAACATAACCCTCAGGAGTCAAGGCAGGGTTTCTCAGTCTTGAACATGTTGACATCTTAAACATGATAGTACTCATTGATTCTAGAAGACCATTTTGTGCATTTGAGACTGCTGAGCAGCACTGATGACTTCTATGGTCAATTTCTCCTGGTGAACAGCCAAAACTCTAAATATCATCAATTTTCCCTGCAGGCAAATCACTTCAGTGGAGATCCCTCATTAAAGTAGCTAAGATCTAGATGCAGCCAATCAGATATCTCTTGTTCAGAGCTGGGAGCCAGAGAGTAAGAAGTCTACTGTCTCCACACTCAGGAAGCCTGGTACCACTATTAGTACCCAGTTCTGAAAACATAACAAGCCAGTGGGTCTTTTCAAGGAGAGCCTACATAGTGTAGGATTGGCAGGTGACTGTGATGTTTAATGACAGTAATGTCACCAACCTAGATCTTGGCCACAGCCTTGAATGAAGCATGGGCTGCATGAGGTCCTATTTCCTGCTTTTCTTTTAAGCTTACCTCTCTAGTATTTCTGTAGATTCCATGAAGAATCCAGACAGACCATCCATAAATCCTCTTTCTGCTTAAATAAAGCATGGTATATTTCTGTCAATGAAATTAAGAACCATCTTTCATAGAACATCTCAAATACCTCATAGGAAAATAGTCAGATCCAAAGATGGTGAAGAGTTACATTCAGATGTCCTGGTGAATTGAGATGCATAAACCTGGATTTAGGTCTGAGGTTCAACAGATATACAATGAAGAAAATAATTGTTCAGGAATTTTCTTCCTAATTCCTTCTCTGAAATTCTTATACCTTAATGAAATACTCATAAAAATAATACATAGATTTCTTTTTGTAGAGACCTTGTTGTTTAAGAGTACCTTGGGAGACGCTTCCTGAGTTAGCATCTAGAGGGATAATAGTTGATAAGTTTGGATGTTTGATTGTCTTGGGATTAATTTTCCTTAACTACAAAAAGCAAACAAGGTTCCCAGTGTTAAAGATAATGGTACCAGAAAGACAGGAAGTGGTCTTCCAGTGATTTTTGCTTACGAGGCACATGCTTTCTTTTGGTGCATCACACCCACATGGTTCTCTGCTTAGAAGCAGAGTGGTAGAAGTGGGTACTCACCAGCATCTTCTCCATCCATATTTTACTAACTTATTTAACTCTCCTGTCCAAATCTGGAAAGGGGCTCTATTTTATTTGCTTGACACCACTTAATTGTAAGAGACAACATGAAATCTTTCTTTTTCCTCCAATTACAGAAAACTACAGTCAATCAAACCACATTGAACAACTGATCACGTGGTGCTCAACAACAATTGATATCACTACAACACAACTCCTGCACCAAGCTTCAGGGATCATAATGGAAGAGCTGGCAGAGTGATTGTAAAAGCACAGGAACAGGACATTCGCCGTGATGTTTCATTTCTTTATAAGAACAGGGAAGCTTCTCTTGTGAAGCCTCATTCACATGGTTATCTAAACAAGACCTGAACAAAAATGTCACCATAGACATCTTAACATGGAAGAGTGATGCCTCATGAGGCTCCAACCACAGACAAGAACTACCAGCAAGTAATGGATAGTGATATGGAAGAAATGGTGTTCTCCAGGGAAGAGCCCAAAATTGGTCCAATACCTCAACCTTGATATATATCTATATGGAAAATCATACAGTCTGAACAATTTGTATTTATTTATTAAGAAGTTTGTGTATATGTGTATGTGTGAGAGAGAGAAGGAGAAGATGAGAGAGCAATTAAGAAAATAGAAACCACAAATTTGAGACAGCAGGGATGAATGAAAGGATGGATTGGAGGGAGGAAATGGATGGAATATAACAATGTAAGTATATTTTAATTTAAAAGTATTAAAAGAGAATGATCAGACTTGGTAAAGTGAAGATCAGCTAATCTATGCTATCAAATGTAGTAATATACCAGAAACCCTGTTAAGCCCTTTGTATACATGGTATTCGGGGCTCTGTTGGCTAAGGCTGAAGTCAGTCATTTTGGGATAGCCAATTATTTGTGCTTGGTCTATGATGAAAGACCCCTTTCTCAGAGGGATTTTAAAAGTATCACCTGATCTGGGTGACCTTAGGTCTTGTAAGGAGCTAAGGAATGTCACATAGCCCTTGGGACAGATTACAGGCCAGACCCTTTCCTGATAAGGGAAATGCTGCTCTAGCAAGCATTTAGGAATTCCTAGAAATGCTTCACCCTGCTAGAGATCTTAGTTTAGCCTTCAATTGTTCTTGGGGATTTCCCCCAACCATAGGATAATTAAGTACTGTATTTTTCTTCTTGAGATAGGACCATTATGTATCCCTGACCCCCTGGCGCCAGTGAATCAAACACATTCACCATCGAAATCCCTCTCTCTGAGCAGGGTTTATATTGCCCTTGATTTCACATGAATAAAAGTTAGTGCCTTCTCATTTCAAGACCTTTAGAGATTGCTCATTTATCCTCCACTGGGTGAAGTTTCACAGGGTCTGCCCTCTGACCCACTGGGGCTAGCCTGGCCTGGGCATCATCAGGCCTGTGTCTTGGCTGTAAGCCAACCAGGCATGGACCTTGGCCCACACCTCTATGGTGCTCAGCAGAGCAACTTGACCAAGAGCTGTAACACTTTCATATTGCCATATGCTTTAGAACACCTGAGCTTCCATTGCTACCTGTGATCTCATGCTACAAGAGCTAAACTGTAACACTGTAGAAAACCTTTTCTATACCCCAGCTTATTTAACTCTCACCATAAAGCACTCGAGCAGCCCCTGAGAGAAACAGAACCCCGTTCTCCATCAGGAAGCTGAGCTCCGGGATCCAAGCCAAGATCCAGGACCCCTCAGAATGGAGAACAACAATGGTGTCTCTGGGTAGCCTAGACTATCCTGAAACTCATGAAACTCCTGTTCTAGCCTTCTAGGAGTGGGGATTATGGGCATATGTTACTCTTACCCAGATGGAATAATCTTTCTGCTAACTGTGATGCTCTGTATATGCTGAAGCTTCAGAAGTTAGCTGAGGTTCTCTCTCCTGTAATAGACAGACTGAACCCCAAGGCCACTCAGTTGGTGAGCACTGCCTGCCGAGTTGGCACCAACAGTGAAACCATGAGTTCTAGTTTCATTTCTGTTGCTGTGATAAAAACACCCAGAAAAACAGCAATTTAAGGGAGAAATTGTTTATTTTAGTTCACAATTCCAGGTTACAGTCCACTGTTGTGATGAAGTCAGGACAGGTCATCACATCACATCCACAGCCAAGAGCAGAGAGCAATGAATGCACGTGTGCTGAGTGCTTAAGGACTTTTTTGCAGTGTAGACTGAAACTCTGGGAATGGTTCTGGCCACTACGTTGGATCTTCCCATCTCAACTAAACTGGTTAGGAAAAAATCCTTCACAGGCATGCTCATCATAGGCCAATCAGACTTAGACTTTTCCTTATGGAGACTCTCTTCCCTGGTGATTCTAGGTTATGGCAAGTTGATGATCAAACGATCACACCATCAGAAATGCTCAAAGAACCAATAGTCATAGTTGTTCTTTAAGTTCTGAACTCTCTATATGGTGGAGGAGCATCAAAGTGTGTGTGTTTGTGATGTCTACTGCAAGCTTGCAAGGTGAAGCGATGGCTGGTGAGATGTGTTTAACTTCCGCTTGTCAAATCTTCGGATGTGGGAGAATGTCTTAAGGGAAGATGAGCCTCTTGCACCTCCATCAATGTCACCTGTATTTCTCCAGTGTATCATTATAGCTCTCCAACTCTGTAGGGAGTGTAGCTTTGTGTGTCCAGGCAGGTCTCAAAGTGTTTAGGGTAATGAAATTACAACTGATAACAACCTGGGAGTGTTGCCCCAGGCTCAGTCCCAGCTCCATTCCCTCCTTTGCTGTAGCAGTGACTTCCAACAGGAACCCTGTCGTGGAAGACCAATATTTAAAAGTCACCGCCAAAGGGCCTTCAGATCAATATTATCCCCCTGTAGCATTTCCTCACATATCACATTAAAAAGACTAATCCCTCGGAGAGTTGTAAAGATGTTTTAGTGCAGAGCATATATTATAAATGTTTCATCGTTATTCCTCAGGATTTATTTAACATTTTACTCGACAGTCCCTTCGGATTTTTGATTGATTACTAGGCAAATTAGATAAGAAAACTCTTTTCTGTAAGAGATTCCAACGCAGCACCCGTAGCAAGGATGATGATGGGAATAGTCTGCCTTTATCTAGCCCTTTTTGCATCACTGATTGTGCTAAGCGGTTCGTGCACACTGTGTTCATGGCTCTCTTGCCCCTCTGAGGAAGATACTCTTATCTTCATTTCACAGATGAGGAACTGAGGGTTAGAGATTCTGAGTCAAGATCAGAGCATCAGCCAGGGTCTGTTTCACTTCGAAGCATGTGCTGTCTTCATATTCTCTCAACCCCCATCATATCACCCTTAGGTGGCTAGCAGTTTTTTCATTCCAGGGTACCAAGAGGGCTGACAAAGCCCAGCTATGTGTCCAGAGCTGGCAGAGTCCAGAGTTTCTACTCTACACCGAAGTCCCAAGCAGCTGTGATCCCAAGCAGGAGCCAGTAACAGTGATCTCTCCTGCTTCCTGGACAGCCCCATGCCTCCCTGTGTGATAAAACCCCAGATGGATGTTGCCACAGCAAACACATGGCAGGATCAAAGAAATTGTGGGGAACATAGCTGATTTTCTTCCATCCTTAGGAATTACAATTAAAGGTGCTGAAGAATTCTCTGGGGAAGAATCTAGTTTCAGTTCCATTTACACGTGCTTTCAAAATCATTTGATTCCAGAACTGTTTGATGGTTGGCTGTGTTTGTGGTTTCCTTTCCAGTAATGACAGTTAGCATACCGAATATATTCAAAGAAAAATTTGGTCTTTGGCTTCTCTCAAAGTAACACCCCATAGACAACCACATGATGAGAGAGTGTGACTGATGTAGATATGGGGAGCTGCATGTGTGGCACGAGTGTTTACATGTCTTTGAAAATGTCATCATAGGACTGTGATATAGCTCCGTTGGCAGACTGCCTGCCTAGCATGTATGAAGCCCTGGGTTAGAGGCCAGCACTCCAGAAAACCAGGCGTGCTGGTGCATAGAGGAAATCTCAGTGCTCAGGAGCTGGGCGTGGGAAGAACGAAAGTCAAGGTTGTCCTCAGCTGAGTAGGAAATTTGAGTCTACCATGGGCTAGAGACTCTGTTCCATTACACAAACAAAAATAGTTAACTAAAAAGAGAAACAAATTATAGCTTTGGGCTGCTCTTACTTTTCTTCTCTCTCTATGGACGTATCACCCCAACGATGAGACGGCATATATTTTTCCTTTGCTGGGAGCTAGAGGACAGCTAAAGACAGCTGCGATTTCATCTGAATACAAAACCCTTTTAGGAATCTTGTGGCTTAATTTCCTCGTTAGTACACACTGGTCTAGTATGTCTAGTGAGTCTCCACCAGCAGTTCTCATGCAGATCTCCCCGCACCCCACCCCACCCCAGTGCCCAGAGATGGTGTTATTGTGGAGGATATGCTATTGGCATCTCTAACAGAGATCTATACATCTGTGGTTGTGCATTGAACCCTGCCCAGAATACCCTAACAACCTATCCAGTCCACAACGTCAATAGAGTGCAAGAGACTGAGGAATCACGTATAGCCATGCAGTGCACTCCCAGGAGCTCAACAACCTACACAAATTTGTTGTTTTCCCCTCATTTACGTAAGATCTGATACTGATATTTATAGCCTGTCATCATTGGGCAAGCTCCTCTGAGAGGCACATGAAAACAGTCATGGTTTTCACCATGCCAGAAATTATAGCTCCTAGCTGTATAGACAGGTGAGTGACCATGCAGATGACCACATCTATCATATAAGTTCCAAGCCAAGAAATGATGCCCTTTTTCTCCACAAATAATCCACTAGCCACATTTCAATGATGAGAAAATCATAAGGCTTAAGGGGGCTGGAGTATTGCCTTGCTGCTTTCTCAGAAGGACATAGTCTCATCACTGGCATGCCTAGGAAGTTCATTTTGAGTAAATGCTGAATAAATAAGGAACAAGAGCCAAAATGTTTACACAGCAATTAAACAGCAGAAAAACATAATTTTAATTTAAGAGACTAGCATTGCTGTTGAGAAAATAGCTCTCAGGCCCATGCATCAGGATTTAGACTAGGAAACTAATATTTATTAAGAATGCACGACTCTGGGTTACTTGGGAAACACTGGCTCATTAAATCACTGCACGCTGTAATTATTACACTGGTAGCCTAGATAAAGAAACTGAAACTCAGAGAGTTTAAGACGCCAGTGGAGACACACAGCAAGTAAGTTATAGTACTAACATGCAAGCCAAAGACAGGCTGAAAAAACCATTTTTCTTTCCACCAGTTCTATTCAATCCAGTCGTATGTCAGGTCCTGTTCCTATGGAAATGACAGTAGACAAGACAGGCTTATACGCTAGCATGTGTGGAAAAAAAAATTCTAGATACTGTTTTCCTCTACAAAGTATTGGATCATTCAGTGACTTAAAACATATGAGTTGAGTTTTAAAGAGCTCAATTAGACCAATTAGATAAGAGCTTCCTGTTTTTCACTGCATGCATTAATATTCAATACAACGAACTAAAATAAATCTCAAAAAGTTGTTCTTTTTCAGCATTTGTGTTTCCCATTTGGAATTTAATTTTACACCCACACCATGCATATAAAATATGTTATTACGTCTACAGCACTGTCGGAGGAGGCAGCCTGTGCAGCACAGTGGTACTAGCAAAGGAATCTTGGAGATAGATTGCAGCTCAGACATGGTTAGGATGTTTTGCTTCTTTTTTTTTTTTATCTTCTATAATCAAGGTGGCGTAACATTAGCCCAAGGGGTGGAGTGCAGTTCTTATCTCCTATACTAAATCTATTTTATTTATTATTTATGGATTTATTTCATTTTATCCTACTTTATTTATTTTGTTTGTTTGTGACCTTCTTTGAGTATATAGCCAATATCAATGAACATGCCACTATTCTCATGTCTAATGTGTAAGGTCTTATATTCATTTTAAAATAATATATTTATTTTTTATTTTATGTGTATGACTGTTTGCATGTATATCCATGTACCACATGTATGCTTTGTGCCCACAGAGGCCAGAAGAGGATGTTAGATCTTCTGGAACTAAAATTATGAGTGTTTGTGTCATGATTTAGATGCTAGAAATTGAACTCAAGTCCTCCTCAGTAAAAATACTCGGTGCTCAGGACACCTGAGCTCTCTCTCTCCATCCCCTCTCATGGTCAGTTTTACATGGTCCCAGATCACCACAGGACAAGCTACTACTTGATTTCCTTGGGTTACAATGGTCATTGTGCCACTCTGTGTTTCAGACTGTGTGCGTATGTCTGAGATCCCCCAATGCTTCAAAGTTGTAGATATTGGCTGTGATTCCTAGGACACTGGGTTGGTGAGAATCAGAAGCCAGGCTGAACTGATTCACTAAGCAAGTCCTGGTGCGTGGCATGGACTGGGGGGTGTGGTGTTGGGCAAGGTGAGTAGTTAGCAGTCCTTGAACTGTAAGCTCGCAATCTCTTAACTAACAGAGACCTGATGTGTTTTCAGCCCTAACTTTCTCTGATTCCATCTGGTATGAAAAATAAGAGAGATGACCTGCTTTCATGGTACTACAAACACATCAGGTGTGCAGAACAAGGTAGACATGCACTGCAGCATAATTTATGCGGTATCTGCAACATCCATGGAATGGAAAAGATAACCCCCTCAAGGCAGATTAGAGAGGGACTTGGCTGATAGGGACTAGCAGTTATTCTATAAACAGCGATTTTATAGGCAGATTTTGATGGCAGACAGGTGAGGAGAAATACAATCTAAGCATAACTACTAGAAGCCTATTCCATGACGGTGAGCTTTGAGGTTGTGGATGTACCCAGCATTTAGGGAATCTACATGTGGTACAAGGAGAAATATAAGCAAGGGACATCAGGAAGCCAGGTAGGTAAAAGCTGGGATTGCTCAACTGTGGAATCTGGGCACTTGCTGAGTGGTTAAAGCAAAGAAGCAACAAATGACAGCAAGGATGACAACCCCAGCAGGGTTACACAGAAGATCTGACTTGCAAGTGTCCTGTTAGCTTCCTCTCCCTGAGAGCGCTAGCTCATAGTGGCATTTGTCCCCTCCACTTCCTCTGGCTGCCCAGGGCTCCTTCCTGGGACTTGGTCTAATGAAATGTTTCCCGTTTTAATTTCACTCTGCTGGGAGGAGCCCTTTTATCTCTGCTGCTTCCCCGCCATCAAAGCCTCCTCAACACCGAGTACTGCCCGCCCCCTTGCCATGCTGTCCTCCCCAGCATTCTGCCTGGAGGTTTTAATTCACAGTCTCAGAAGACAAGCAAGGGGGCTGCCTTTGATTGATCAGTCAAACACAATCCCTTCGCAATTGTCTTTGGAGACTTATACTCTCTCAACATGAAAGATGAAAACAAGAGATGGCAGCTTGGTCTGAGATGGAAGTGTGTGCTGGATCTTTCTGTTCTTCCTCCAACTCAGAAAAAATAAAGTAAAACAAAGGCTTTCTTCCTCGGCTCAATCAGCGCATGGTTTGCCTGTCAACCCGTCTTGTTTCTTTTCCCTGGTGAGTTATCGCTTTTCTAGAAGAAATCAACACCACCAAATATTTACTGAGGGCTTCTCTGATGGTTTTATGTACATTCTAGGCACTTATTCCCATGTCAGCAAACCATTCCATTTTAACCCCATCTTATAATGTGGGCTCCAGGATTAGCCTTGTTTTACAGATCAGAAATTGAGTCATAGGTTAGCTTTTTGTCTCTGCTGCTGTCATAAACATGATGACGGAAACCAAGTTGGAGTGTAAAGTGTGTATTTGGCTTACATGTCCCAGTCCATCATCGAGGGAAGTTGAGGCAGGAACTGAAGCACAGACCATGTGTGTGTGTGGAGGGAGGGAGGATGCTGCTTTATTGTCTTGCTTTTCATGGCTACCTTAGCTTATTTTGATATACAGCCAGTCCAGGACCAGAGCATCACACAATGGGATAGGCCCTTTCACACCAATTGTTAATCAGGAAAATATCCCCAGAGACCAATCCATTGCAAGGAAATCCTCAGTTGAGGTTCCTTCTCCCCAGGTAACTCTAGTTTGTTTCAAGTTGACAAAAATCCATAAAGCATAAGTGCTAACTAATCTGTCCCTGGGTATGTAGCTGAAATGTGATGTAATATCAAGTTACGTAGCTTTAGAATTCTTACTCTGCGCCCTCTGCTGGGCCATGCCCCTAACATTCCATTCTCCCTTTGTGCTTTTTTTTTTTTTTTTTCGTGTATAGGCTCAAGTGAGCACATGGGAAATGTGGAGGCCTGCGGTCAATATAGGCTAATTCCCTCGATTGCTCTCTACCTCATATTTTGAGGCATACTTTGAAACTGGACTTCACTGGTCAGCTAGGCCAGCAAGCCAGGATACCCTTCTGTTTGTCCCTCCTGAGAGATGAGGTAACAAGGCCACATCTGGCTTTTACGTGGGTGCTAGGGATGAGAGTAGCTCCTTGTGTTTGGGTGTTGATCACCACAACACAGTACTGATCTAAAATATCTAAAATATATGTGTGGCCTCAAATATACTGACCCAGGCCAAGTGGTCATGCTGAACATCTCCAGTAATAGGACATAAACATGTTTTCTACTCTGTTGTGACATACTGGAAAGTGCCCACATCATTGCGGGAACATCAGTACCTCAAATGCAGACACACAGTCTAAGCATGAGGAAATAACAGGCTAATCCTAATGGAAGGAGATTTTGTCAAACGACTTCAAAAGCGTGTAAACATAAAAGGCAGAGTCAGACTCAAGGTTTGTCATACAGTGAAGACCAACAAATGCCTTCCGAGATGAGTCAGAACCTAGAAAAGAAAAGATGTTAATTAGGAAAATGGATAAAGTTCAAAAAGATATGCGTGGACTAGCTTGTGTTCATGATCATTATCAGTCACCACCACGAAGCTGTATCTACAACTAAGATACGCTCATTAGGGGGAGGAGGATGAGGGGCCCTTGGGCATTCTTTGTATTGACTCTGAAACTTTCCAAGTGTCTAAAATAGTTTCAAAGTATAAAAGGTTTTTGTTTTTGTTTTTTTGGAAAAAGATATCTCACACATAAACACACACACACACACACACACACACACACCAAATATATAGAACCTTGAAATGTATTATTTTTCTCAGTGCTGAATGCATTCTTTCCTGTTCTTATGCAATTCCTTTATGCCATTGTTTGTATAAGATTATGTTAATGGGTTGACCCAAGATGGCGCGACTGTGCAGGGTATCTGAACAGCATCTCAGGAGTTAGAGAAGATGACTGACAGGCCATACCCTGACATCTGTGTTTCTCAGGTAAGAGGAGAATCCATGGGGAATATTGAGGGTCCAACTTCATGCCACCCAGCTAATTTTGGAAAAAGTACCCAGGCGCTCACACAGCAAGGCCGTAGCCTTACGCCACCACTCAGAACCATGATCTGTGGTGGATACCTTCTGGTACTTGGCAAGAGGCTCCAAACCCCGACTTCCACTTCCACCATCCTGTGGATACCTTCTGGGTATTGGTGCTTTGTGGCTCCAATCTCCGGTGCTCACTCGCACCATCCAGTGAACACCTTCTGGTACTAGTGGCTCCGGGTTCCAAACTCAGGCACCCATTCTCACTGTCCCATGGAAAGAATGCCTTCTGATACCAGGGCATGCAGCTCCAAACTCAGGGCTCATTCTTACTGTCCTGGGTGCACAGCCCCAATCTCCAGACTTCTGATGCACAGGACCCATGAAACAACTCCAGACACTGCTCCATGAGGCAACCCATCTCCTTAAGTAGAACAGCAGGACCTCTGAGCTTACAGGCCCTCTAAAAAGACTGCACCCTGAAAGAACAGTGTCTGAGCAGAGTGCCTGGGCTCACTAATCTCAGAGCAAGAAAGCCAGTGAAAAAGCAGCTGACTCCAGGAATTCCCTTAGCAAAAGGAGGATCCCTGAAACATCCAGTTTCCTACCCAGGGCTATTCTCACACCCAGTAGCCAGCAGGATCTAACAGCTTATGCAAGAGACAAGCAGAAAAATATGGCATTCCCAGAAACTAGTTATCCCATGGCAAGCAGTCCTGGATACACTAACACACATGAAACACAAGAAAACAAACTTAAATCTATGCTTATGAAGATAATAATAGAGGAAGTGAATAAAATCCATAAAGAAATACAGAAAGACACAGTTAAACAGCTGAGGACTTTAAAGCGAAAATAATTAAAACACTGAAAAAAATAGGAGAGTTTAAACAAATAGGTGAAGGAAATGAACAAATAATTTAATGAAAGGCAGGAAAATGCAAAGAAGTGAAGGAAATCAACAAAATGTTTCAAGATCTGAAAAGGGAAATGGAGACATTAAAGAAAGCACACACCAAAGAAATCCTGGAGAGGGAGAAATTTGGGAAGCAAAACAGAAACTACAGAGGTAAGCATCACCAACAGAATACAAGAGAGGAGGAAAGAAGTTGTAGAAGACACAATGGAAGAAATAGATGCATTCATCAAAGAAAATTTTAAATCCAAAAAATTCTAAATCCAAAAAATTCCTGGCACAAAACATCCAAGAAATCAAGGATACCATTAGAAGAGGAAACCTAAGAATAATAGAATTATAAGAAGAAGATTCTTGGCTCCAAGGACCAGTATTTTCAACAATATCATAGAAGAAAATTTCCCCAATCTAAGAAAGAAATGCCTAAAAGCATACAAGAGGCCTACGGAACACCAAATAAATTAGACCAGGAAAGAACATCCTCCTACCACGTAATAATCAAAACACTAAATGTACAAAACAAAGAAAAAAATATTAAAAGCTGCAAGGAAAAAAGGCCATGTACCATATAACAACAAACTTATCAGAATCACACCTGACTTCTAAACAGAGACCATAAAAGCCAGAAGAGCCTGGGCAGACATCTTGCAAACTCTAAGAGACCACAGATGGCAGGCCAGACTACTATATCCAGAAAAATTTTAGAACAAAATAAATGGAGAAAACAAGATATTCTACAACAGAACCAAATTTAAAGAATATCTATGCACAAACCCAGCCCTACAGAAGATACAAGAAGAAAAACTCCCACCCAAAGAAGTTAACTACAACCCCCCCAAAAAGAAATAGGATACAAATAAAATATAAGCAGCACGATATAAATAACTTCACTACAACAAAAACAAAAGTAGACAAGCACACAAATACCTATGGTAACCAACACTAAAATAAGAGTTACTAACAGTCATTGTTCAGCAATATCTCTCAACATCAAAGGACTAAACTCTCCAATGAAAAGACACAGACTAAGAAAATAGATGCATAAACAAGACCCATCATTCTGTTGCATACAAGAAACACACCTCAGCCACAAAAATAGACATTACCTGAAAGTAAAGGGCTGGAAAAAGATGTTCTAAGCAAAGAGACCTAAGAAGTAAGTTGGAGTAGCCATTCTAATATCTAATAAAACTGACTTTCAACCAAAATTAATCAAAAGAGATGAGAAAGGACAGTTCATATTCATCAAAGGAAAATTCCTCCAAGAAGACATCTCAATTCTGAACATCTATGTCTTGAATACAGGGCACGCACATTTGTAAAAGAAACATTACTAAAGCTTAAACCACATATGGATTCCCACACATTAAGAGTGGGAGACTTCAACACCCCACTCTCACCAAAAGACAGGCCATGGAAACAGAAACTAAACAGAGAAATAAGGACACTAACAGATATCATGAATCAAATAGACATCTATAGAATTTTTCACCCAAACACAAAAGAATATACATTCTTCTCAGAACCTCATGGAACCTTCTCCAAAATTGACCATATAGTAGGTCAAAAAGCAAACCTAAACAACACAAGAAGATTGAAATAATCACTTGTATCCTATCAGAGCAAAAACTAGACCTATATCCCCTAAGGAAATAGAAGCGATCATCAAAAGTCTCCAATCAGAAAAAAAAAAAAAAAAAAAAAAGCCAGATGTTTCAGTGCAAAGTTCAACCAGACCTTCAGAGAAGAGCTAAAACTTTTTAAACTATTCTACAAAATAGAAACAGAAGGAACATTACCAAATTCATTCTACGAGGCCATAGTCACCTTGATATGTAAACCACACAAAGACCCAACAAAGAAAGAAAATTTCAGACCAATTTTCCCTATGAACGTTGACACAAAAATAATCAAATACTTGCAAACCGAATCCAAGAACACATCAAAGACATTATCTGCCATGACCAAGTAGGCTTCATCCAAGGCAGGGATGGTTCAATATATGAAAATCAACCAATTTAAGCCACCATATAAACAAACTATAATAAAAAATCCACATGATTATCTCCTTAGATGCCCAAAACAGCATTTAACAAAATCCAACACCCGTTTATGTTTAAAGTCTCAGAGAGATAATGGACATAAAGCCCATACAAAAACATAGTAAAGGCAATATACAGCAAGTCTATAGCCAACGTCAAACTAAGAAGGGAGAAACATAAAATAATTCCACTGAAATCTGGATAAGTCAAGGCTGACCACTCTTTCCACATCTCTTCAACATAGCATTTGAAGTCCTAGCTAGAGCAATATGACAACTAAAGGAGATCAGGGGACACAAATTATAAAGAAAGAAGTCAAAGCATCATATTTACAGATGCTATCATAGTATACATAAGTGACCCCAAAAATTCTACAAAGGAACTCCTACAGCTGATAAACACCTTCAACAAAGTGGCTGGATAAAAAAAAAAAAAAAAAAAGCCCTCCTGTATAAAAAAGACAAACAGGCTGAGAAAGAAATTAGGGAAACAACATCGTTCACAAATAGCCATAAAAAACATAAAGTATCTTGGTGTAACTCTAACCAAGCAAGTGAAAGACTTGTATGAAAAATAAACTTCAAGTCTTTGAAGAAAGAAATTGAAGAAGACCTCAGAAGATGGAAAGATTTTCCATGCCCATGGCTCAATAGGATTAACATAGTAAAAATGGTCATCCTACCAAAACCAATCAGATTCAATGCAATTCTCATCAAAATACCAGCACAATTCCTTACAGAACTTGAATGAACAATTTTCAATTTCATATGAAAAAAAAAAAAAAACAGAATAGCTAAACCATTTTGTACAATAAAAGATCTTCTGGAAATATTACCATCCCTGATCTCAAGCTGTTCTATAGAGCAACAGTAATAAAAACGGCATGATACTGGCATAGAAAAAGACTGGTGGATCAATGGAATTCAATTGAAGACCCAGCAATAAACTCACACACCCATGGACACTTGATTTTTGACAAAGAAGCCAAAACCATACAATGGAAAAAAAGAGAGTATCTTCAACAAATGGTGCTAGTCTAACTGGATGTCTACTTGTAGAAAAATACAAATAGATCCATATTTATCACCATACACAAAACTAAAGTCCAAGAGGATCAAAGATCTCAACATAAAACCAGATACACTAAACCTGTTAAAAGAAAAATTTGGGAAGAGCCTTGTACTTATTGATACAGGAGACAACTTCCTGAACAGAACAACAACAGCTCAGGCTCTAAGATCATTAATTAATAAATGGGACCTCATGGAACTGAAAAACTTCTGTAAAGCAAAAGACACTGTAAACAGAACAAAACAATAGCCTACATACTGGGAAAATATCTTCACCAACCCTATATCTGACAGAGGTCTAGTATCCAAAATATATAAATTACTCAAGAAATTAAACACCGATAATCCAAATAAAGCAATTAAAAATAGAGTACAGAGTTAACCAGAGAATTCTCAACAGAGGAATATCAAATATGGAAGAAATACTGACAGAAATGCTCAGAGTCCTTAGTCATCAAAATGACCCTGAGATTTCACCTTACACCCATCAGAATGGCTAAGATCAAAATTCAAGTGACAACACATGTTGGTGAGGATGTGCTCTCTTTGTGGGAGTGAAAACTTGTGCAACCACTTTGGAAATCAATCTGGCACTTTCTTAGAGAAGTGGGGCTAGTGCTATCCCAAGACCCAGCTATACCATTCCTGGGCATATACCTGAAAGATGCTCCACCATATAATCAGGGCATTTCAATCTTGAAACAACCTAGATGTCCCTCAACTGAGGAATGGATAAAGAAATGGTAGTACATTTATAGAAAGGAATACTACTAAGCTATTCAAAACAAGGGAATAGAAATTTTTGTAGGTGGTTTCTTTACTAGAAGACTAGTCTAGTTAGACTATGTCCTCTTCAGTCTCTATGGTCTGTGCTACTAGGAGTCTCTGCTTGAATCTCCCTCATATCCTCCCGGGAGCCTACCCTGACGTAGGTCACCAGCTTGTCACAGAGTTGTCCCTAACCTCAATTTCTTTTTCTCTACAAGCCTCCTGTCCTCTTGCCCTTGTTCTCCTTAAGTCTGATCTACACCCTCTCAACTCTCTGTGCCCTCTTTCCTACTTTATTCCCTCTCTTCAGACATTATCTCTATTCTATCTCCCCTTCAAAGTGATATTTACTCATTCTCTTTTGGGTCCTCCATATTACTTATCTTCTTTGGGTCTGTGCCTTGTAGAATGTTTATCTTGTCCTACATGGCTAAAATCAACTTATGAGTACAAACCATGTGCATCTTTCTGGGTATGCGTTACCTCATTTGCCGGCAAATTTCATGATATCTTTGTTTTTAATAGTTGAGTAGTACTCTGTTGTACAAATGTGCCACAGTTTCTTTAACCATTCTTCAGCTGAGGATCTAGGTTGTTTCCAGATTCTGGTTCTTACTAATAAAGCTGCTATAAACACAGTTGAGCAAGTGTTTTTGTTGCATGGCTGAGCATCAAAAATTCAACCCAAAATTTACCTTGCCTACAAATAGAGCAGATAGAGCAGAGATTGAAGGAATGCTCAACTGACGCCTGGCCCAACCAAAGACCCTCCCTACAAGAGAGTGCCAGCCCCTGACACTATGAGTGATAGTCTACTAAGCTTGAAGACAGAAGCTTGTACGAGTTGTCCACTGAGAGGCTCTACCCAGCAGCACCTTAAAACAGATGCCCAGAGGCTCAGAGCTTAACATTGGTAGATGCATATGAAGTCTTGGGGAAATGCAGGAGGAAAGAGAAAAGGACCCAGCAGTGACAGGAACTCCACAAGAAAAGCAACTAACCAGGGCCAACTAACCAGGGCCCAGAGGGGTTTGCTGAAACTGAAGCATCAACCAAAGATCATGCATGAACTGGACCTAGGCCCCCTACAAAGATGTAACAGATAGGCAGCGTAGGCTTCAAGTGGGTACTCCAGTAAGGAAAGTGGGGACTACATCACAACCATACTCACTTGTTAGCTTTTAGATCACTCTCCCATGTGAGACTGCCTTGACAGGCCATAAGGAAAAAGAACACAATCAGTACTGATGCAACCTGATGATCTGGGTGGATGGGAAAGGAAGCACCTGATTTTGTTTTTGTTGTTGTTTTGTTTTGTTTGATTTTGAGGAAAAGGGAATGGGGTGTAGAAAGGAGGAGGGAGAGAGGGTAGAACTGAAAGGGAAGGAAGGGTTTCAAGAATGTAAAGTGAATAAAATAAATAAATGAGAAAAAAAACACAAGGAAATCATAATATGTGCAGGCAAATGGATAAAACTAGAAAAGATCATCCTGAGTGATCCTAGAACCAGAAAGACAAAAAAGGTACATACTCACTTATAAGCAGATATTAGCAATATAATACAGGATAACCCTACTAAAATCCACAGACCTAAAGAAGCAAATATAGGAAGATTCTATTCTTTCCATACCCCAGTGTCTGGGTATCAAACAGTCCTCTAGAGGGGGTGCTGAGGTAGTTTGTACTGATTTGGGACAGAATCTGAAAATTGTTTCAGTGGATTTTATAAAGTGCATGATAGAAAAGAAAGAAGAAAGAGAAAAGAAAGAGGAAGAGAATGGGGGGGGCAGAGGCCAGTTCAATTAAATTCATTAATACAATCTTTTTCTCTTTTTTCTTATTTTTATAATTCATTCACTTTATATCCAGATTATAGCTCCCTCCCTCATCTCTTCTGGGTCTCACCCTCCCTCCCTCTTTCCCCCTAGCCCATCCCCTAGACCACAAAAAGAGGGAGCCCTCCTTCCCTACCATCTGACTCTAGCCTATCAAGTCTCCTCAGGACTGCTTGGATCTCCTTCCTCTGTGTCTTGGCAAGGCTGCCTTACCAGGGAGAAATGAAAGGGTTGTCATTGGTTGACGCTATATCAGAGATGCAAAACTCTGTGAAAAAAGAGAGTAAACTGCTAATTTGCTTCTGAGGATATGGTGGGCATTGTGTCTTTTGCCAAGTGATAAGTTCGGAGACAAATGTTGAATAGTTTCAGAGTTCCAGGGATTCTAGAGCCATGATATACTGGCAGCATATGAGTTGTAGAAATGTGCAAGAACACTTGGTTATCCTAATGATTGCTAGTGTGTAACTACCTCAGACACATCATGTAGAAAAGAAGCCACATGACCTTCCTCAAATTTCTTACAGCTGTTAGAAACACAGGGAACGTGTTGTAATTGCTTAAGAGAGGGGAGGCAGTAAGGTAGGAGGGGTTGCGGGAAGAGGGAGATATGTAAGATTTCCATTCAGTTAGTAACTATAGTGGGGTTCAAGAAAGAGGTCTGTTCGCCCCAGGGGAGAAAGAAAATTATTGTGTATCAGGGATTTAAACAAGGATCCAAGGATCCAAATGTGTGAACATGTGATATGAGCCTGGCACAGCTTCTAAAGGGAAGCGGAGAGCTAGCAGAGGAATCTGCTTGTCTGCTTTGGAGAAGGTGGAAATGTGCCCCTTCAGCCTGTAAGAAGCAGTGGGAATGCTGGCCAGGGGTACAAAGAATTACTCCCTTTCTTCCTCTCTCTCCCTCTCTCTTTCCCTCTGTCCCTCCCTCCCTTCCTTTTCTTTTGTTCTTTGTTGAAAATCTGTGTTTGTATATGAAACCTCCTGTTTTCTGATACAGTTAGCTCCTTTTTATTGTATAAACACAATGTGGGCCAAGTGAAATGTGCCTGCAAACCCAGAGTGACCCATAGACTCCACATCCGTGGCCTCTGTTGCAGAGAAACAAAAGGGCAGGAGGTGGCCAGACAGCCAAGGACCAAGGGCTAAGACAAAAGAGAAAGAGGAGAAATCAAAATGAATGCTGCTTGATTTTCTCCCCACATACAACTTATAACCCAAAGGCATGTTGGCATTGCCCTGGAAAATGGACTGGGGTAGATCCTTAGAAACCAGCAGATGAAGAATAACCAGTGTCCCATCCTGGCAACCACTGACCTTGTACATTCTGTTCTTGGAAAGAAAAAAAATGTTGTCAAAATACAAAGAAATCTCATACCAACAGCCCGTTGGCAGGCCGTGAGCTATATTCTTTGTTAAGGCATTCATCCACTCAGAGCCAGGGCTTTCTTCCTCTCTTCTTTTCTCTTTTTTGCCCTGGAACATAAGGAATTGAGCACAAACTGGCATTGAACGATATCCCTCCTGACTCGGGGTGATTGTGTTCGTTAATAATGATAATCGCTTCTAGGTAATATTTGCATGATAAACTATAGACATCTGGTGGAGCAGGCATGGGTGTAAGCTGTTTGTTAGGAAGCAGAAGCAAGCTTAATGCTGATGAAATGTGAAATCGAACCGTTCACACTAAAAATAAAGTCAGCAGGCTTTGGGATTTCTGCATGCCAGCAATCGCTGCCTTAGTTACCGTGGGAACATGTGGACGCGTGTATACAGCAGACAGAGTACATGGTCTGTGGACCCAGCCCCTGTGGGGCCCATTATAGAATTTTGTATGTTTAGAAATATTTTGTAAATAAGGCCCCTGGTGTCATTTATTAGTAATAAAATAAACAGTAGCCCTCATCAACATCACCCACCAATTTATTTCTTACGGGAAATGACTACGCATGCTTTTAGGTTAAGAGACACCTGTCCAGTTGTGCATAATTTTATCTTTCTCAAAGTGTTCGCTACATGTTAAGTTTATTCCCATGTGATTCTGCCTTCACTAAAATTGTTTATATGTATACACGCATGCACATGTGTAGTGTATCTGTGAGCACTCAGATGCACGTGTGGAGGTTATAATGCAATCTCTGCGGCCTCTCTTCATTGTTCTCTGCCAGCTTGTGGCCAGGTTTGAACTCGCCTCACAGATTGGCTAGATCAGCTGGCCAGCGAGCTCTAGTGACCCCATTGTCTCTACCTTTTCCCTAACACTAGGGTTACCCGTATACATCTCCCTGCCTGGCTTTTTACATGAGTTCCGGGGATTCAAACTCAAGTCCTCATGTTGGAGAACACGAGAGGTATGTGGCATTTGCCTTTGGTGATGAAGTCCCCATACTCCACTACACAGCGCCACAGCCATGCCTACACCAATGATCCTGGTTAAACTCTGAGTCACATACACACAAAATGCAAAGTGAAAACATTTAAAAGTCAGAAAGAGAGGGGCCTGTGTGTGCGTGTGTGTGTGTGTGTGTGTGTGTGTGTGTGTGTGTGTGTTGGGTGGGGAGTTGACAAGAGAAGGATGGGAAAAGAGAGTAAAAGGGGTGAGATCAGAATGTATTATATACATGTATAATTTTTCTTGTGTGTGGGAGGAGGGCTGCACTGGTAGCATTGTGAATTCCCAGCTTCTGGAATGGCAAAAATCTTTCCCCAGCTGTCAGCACTGCACAGCTTCAAGGCTGCTGCAGGAACCAGAAAGAATCCGGAAGTGGAAGGATGACTTCGATGTGCTTTTTCTCAATACCTGATTCGAGCCGCCTAGAGAAAATGACTCCCCCTTATATTTACCTTCTTGGTTCCTTTCCAAAGTGTTCATCTAAATGTCTTCCTTCAGTAGCAGGGAATGGAATGCTCTCTGCTAATGGCTTCCTCCTGTCTCCGGAAGGCCTGCAGTTTAACCCTCCCTGGTGGATTCCGCAGTTAGCAGAAGCCTGAGCCTCACAGCAGCTCCAGCTAGCGTGGCACTTCCCACACATGACAAGCTGCTGTCTACCGACACCCCTGGGCCACACTGACTGGCATGCGTTTTGTGCTGTTCTGTTAAACGCGAGTTGCTGTGCCGAGGAACTGTGAGAGTTTGGGTCCCAAGATTCGTGAGACCTAAGAGAGAAACCAGGCTCCACTACTCTCTCACCACGACTTTGAATAATGTCCGTCATTGCTCAGAGCCTCTCCCTTGTCTAGCAAGCTGGGAGATTAATATTGACTTCCTCAGGTCTTTGAAATATTAAAGGCTGTGAAGGAATAGAACTTGGGCTAAAACAGCCAATCATCTGGTAATGACTGGTGGCACAAGCCTTTAACCCCAGCACCCAGAAAATAGGCGATCTTTGTGAGTTCAAGTTCACTCTATTCTAAATATTCCAGGCCAGTCAGGGATACATAGTGAGACTCTGTTTCTTAAAAAAAAAAAAAAAAAAAAAAAAAAAAAAAAAAAAAGATTTCAGAGCCTGGAAAAGTGAAGATGAATGTGAGCTTTCTGCTGTTTGAGAGAAGTGGAGCTTGGTTCCTATCATCCACATCAGGTGATTCAAAACCACGTATAACTACAGCTTCTGGGTATCAGAGGCCCTCTTCTGGTCTCTGAGGACACCTTCATTCATTTGGCATCCATTCACTCAGAGAGAGACATACACAATACACAAAATTTAAATATTTAAAAATATGTATTTGTAATTGAAAAAAAATCAGTAATTCTTATTAGCCACACAACCTAGCTCATTTTCCATAATGGTCCAATAACTAATACACATTTTTTTTTAACCATAACTTCACCATAGTGCTTGCTGGTGGAAAATAGTAGTGTTAGAGTTACAGCTGGAAGAAAGACTCTGAGAGAAGTAAGCATGTTTCTTTGGGTGCTCCTGCACCAGGGTTCCAAGCCAGAGCTGGGAAAACGGACATTATCCACACCTGTGAACCCAAGTGCTGTACTGCTAAGATTCATACATGAAATGATGCTGATGCATGGGAAACTGGCATTTGCATTTCTTGTAGAGATGTTGGAAGGGATTGGTATTTCTTGTAGAAATGGAGAGAGGGTATCAGAACTGGGGAGTGATGCAACTCAAAAGTGGTAGAGGGCTTGTTTAGCATTTGCAAGGCTGGGCTTTAGTCCTCAGCATAGGGAAAGCAACCTAAAAACAAAAGCAAATGGGAAAACAAAAACAAAACAAACAAAACAAAACAAGGCTAACTGAATGGCTGGGGGGGGATAATGATCCCTGAAACTCTTATCACAGAAAGATCGCTTTCCCAATCCATTTGTTAACTATGCCAAATTTGGAAACTGCACTTTGAAATCTAGATTCAAAGAAGTCAAAAGGCCAAGGCTTCTATATGGAGGTTGCACTCATGGGGAGATGGAAGATGTGCTTTCTGGAATTCAGCGATACTCTTCTCTGCCTCCTCAAAATGTAGGTGAAGGACATCCACTCTGGGAGGAACTATTGTTCCAAAGTAAGCTTCACTGTGGTAGGCTGACAGGCCTGACACTCAGTTATTCCTCTGTTAAGTAGAAACCACATTTAAATTGCAATCAATGTAAGCAAAAATTAAGCCAGTGTGATAAGGTTCTGGATCCCCATTGATATCACAAATGAATGAAATTTATAAATATAGTGCATTCCAGGATAAGGTCAAGATGTCTGCCCTCAGCAGGCTTTCTTTTCAATAGAACACTGCCCCACAGTTCTTCTGATGATGATGTGAGCAGAGTGACCAGTAGCCACTGATATATGCTTCATATATGTCAATAGAGCTGATGAACTGTTTCTATGTGCAAAATGATCTACGATAGCCGCACTTTCAGTTTCTAATAAGCGAGTTTCCTAAGCATAAAGCAAGCATTTTTTTTTTAAATCAAGTAGTAAATAGATAGAAAAATATCGTCAAATTGGATCTTTGAAACACCCAGCAGAATGACTGGAGAAGTACAATTGAGCTGAGGAAGCAAAGTAAAAGGGGAAGTAGCAAGCAGCAGAGAGATAACATCAGCAAACCAAGAACCTATGACCTCTTGCAGAAATGGCTGTGGAAACCCTAATGAGAATGCAGCTGGAGATCCCCATGGAGGGAGTTCCAAGCAGAGCATTTTCCTTCAGATGAAGCTCCCAAGGAATAGAACAAAGAGAAGATAGAGTCAGAAACATCCTCAAAGTGGGTGCTTACCGCGTTCAACAGGAAGGCTGGAGCTCCTGATGGAGACCTCCAGCCACGGCATCCTGTGCTCTCTCCCCAGAAGAGCATCTGGCTTCTCAGCCCCGCTGCGGAGCTGTTTGTTTTTCTGAAGAAATATTTTAATTTATTTCTTTATTTCTTTCCTAACCCAGTGGCCATTGAATAGAGAATTATTCCGTTTCCATGAGTGTGTAAGCTTTCTGTTGTTTCTGTTGTCATTGAAGTCCAGCTTTAATCCATGACCAATGACTGTTAGCTCATGTTATTTTGGTGGTGGTGGTGGTTGTGTGTGTGTTTCTCTTTTTTTGTTTTTGCTGCAGTGGAGTTATTTATTTCCTGTCTTTTCTTGTGTTCAGTTAACCTTCTTGGGTTGGAGTTTTCTTTCTAGTATCTTTCGTAGGGCTGGATTTATGCATAAATATTGTTTAAAATTGGTTTTCTCATGGAATATCTTGTTTGCTCCATGTATGGTGATTAAAAGTTTTCATGGGTAAAGTGGTGTAGGCTGACATCTATAGTCTTTTAGGGTCTACAAGACATCTGCCCAGGCCCTTCATGCTTTTAGAGTCTCCACTGAGAAGTCGGGTGTAATTTTGAGAAATCTGCCTTTTTATGTTACTTGGCCTTTTCCCTTGCAGCTTTTAATATTCTTTCTTTGTCCTGTACATCTTGTGCTTTGATTATTTTGTGGTAGAAGGATTTTTATTTCTGGTCTGCTCCACTTAGTATTTTGTAACCATCTCGCGTGTTTATAGGCATCTCTTTCTTTGAGTTGGGGAAATTTTCTTCTATTATTTTGTTGAAAATATTTTCTGATCCTTAGAGCTGGGAATATTCTTTATCTTCTATTTCTATTATTCTTAGGTTTGTCTTTTAATGCTGTCCCTGATTTCTTGGATATTTTGTGTCAGGAATTTCTTAGATTTCACATTTTTGTTGACAGATGTATCGATTTCTTCAACTGAATGTTCTACACGTGAGATTCTTTTCCCTCTATCTCTTATATTCTTTTGGTGATACATCTGTAGTTCTTGTTCTCTTTCTAAAGTTTTCCATCTCCAGGATTCCCTCAGTTTGTGTTTTCTTTATTGTTTCTATTTCCATTTTCAGGTCTTGGACCATTTTATTCATTTCCTTCTCATGTTTGATTGCATTTTCCTGTATTTCTTTAAGGGATTATTTATTTCTTCTTTGAAGGCCTCTATTTGTTTGATTGTGTTTTCCTATATTTCTTTAAAAGATTTATTCATTTTCTCTTTATAGGCCTCTATTATGTTCATAAGAATAAATTTAAAGTCTTTTTTGTTTCTACTGTGTTAGGATATCCAGGGCTTGCTGTAGTAGGATAGCTGTGTTCTGGTGATGCAGTATTGCACTGGTTCTTGATGGTTTCTTGCACTGGCCTATGGCCACCTTGTTGTCCCTGGTGTTGGCTGGTTGCTCCTGGTGGCCACTGATTTTCTTGGGAAAGTGGGAAGAGCCCTAGGATGGAGGCTGGATGTCCCTGGGTTCTAGCAGCCCTCCTCAGGATGATGGGTAGGGCACTGGGCCAGAGGCTGGATGATCCTAGAGCTTGGGAACACTCCTCAGCAAGGTGGGTGGAGCTGTGGGCCAGAGGCTAGGTCTCAGAGAGTAGGGCTCGGCTGTCCTCTGCTGACTGGGTCTCAATTGGACCCATAGGCAGGGGATTCGGGTGTAGAGGCCTAAACTACACAAATCTTGAGGTCTTATTAGGAAAGGCAGGTAGGACTGTGAGCCAGAGGTTAGATGCTCTCTGGGCCCAGGAACCCTCCTGGGGAAGGTGGATAATCCCAGTATTCAACAGGGAAACAGATGTGAACATTTTGCAGTCTTCAGCAAAGCCACACATTTGCTCTGTAGTCACTGAGATTAACTGCCCATTTCTCAGACACTGTGTGCACTGTGCACCATCATCTTGACTGATCTCCAAGGTCACTGTCTTAATAAAAGAAAGTTCAGAATGAGATTCATATAAGGAACAATATTTGAACTTTACTATCTATAGGTGAGGGGCATACAATTAATCAGCAAAGCAATGGGTAATTCAGGATAGGTCTTGGGTGTGTCCTGGTTTTCTAAGGAGATAGCAAAACACAATGCTTAGTCAGTGGGATTAGGTATGAGCAAGTTTCTAGTATGTAGAATTCACACTGGGGTTTTGAGAACAGTGTGTGGATTTATGGAGAGAAGTGAAACCAAGTTTTCATATCGAAAACAAGTCTGAATGCTATGGAAGAATGAATGAAGGTGAAGAGACTCAAGAGCCTGAAAAGCTTGCAAGGAGTTCCGGTGTGAGAGAAGAGCAGCAGGTGTGACTTTGGAGAAGGGATGGATTTGAGAAAGAAGCTAGAGGAAACATTGGTGGGAGGTAGAAAGAAAGTCAAAAGCAGGATTTCTATAATAAGGAAACAGATAATATGTTTTACCACTTATTTATTTCTTTTGCATGTGTGTACGGGTATGTTTGTCATGACATGAATGTGGAGGAACAACGTGCAGGAGTTGGTTCTCTCCTTCTGCCATGTGATTACCGAGGATTAAACTCAGGTCTTCAGATTTGGTGGCAGCACCTTCCCTCACTAAGCTGAGATGGCCCCAAGAGCAAGATTTAAAATAGTAGTAGTAGCAGTAATCATTATTGTTGTTGTTGTTGTCCTGATGTTAAATTTCAAACTGTAAAATGTTTAAGTGTTTATCTCCTTCAGTCCTTTCAATATCTTAAGCTGATGGATACCTATTTTTAAATTTAGTCTTGTATGTATGCTAGCTTAAATTCGCTGCCCAACACTAATATTAAAGTTGTGTTCCACCATTCCCAGACACTGATGGTTATCATGAGGTTTAAAACTGAGGTCTTTATTCTACCCCCTGAATATACCAAGTTTTAGCTCAGACAAAAAATGTGAAGCCTGGGAGGCATCTCAGTGCATAAAGTGCTTGCTGTGTAAACACGAGCATGTGAATTTGAGCCCCAGTACCCACACAAAAAGGTATGCATGGTGTTACTCATTTATAATTTCAGTGCTTGATAGGGGAATCTCAGGAGCTTACAGACCAGGAATCCCATGAGAATCAGCGAGCTTAGCATTCAGTGAGAGACCTGTCTCAAAAAATAAGGTGAGGAGTCAGAAAGATGGCGCAGCACTGAAGAGTACTTGCTGTTTTAGTGGAAGAACTAATTGTAGTGCCAATCTGTCCAGGAAGCTCACAGTTACCTGTAATTTTAGCTCCAGGGAATTTGAATTTGTCATGCCCTTTGAGAGTGCCTCACACATAGATGTGTATACACATATACACATACACAAAAATAATTTAAAAATAAACCTTTAAGAAATGAAGTGCGTATAATAAAAGAAGACAGCCAACACCAAACTTTGGTTTCCAAATACTACACATGTGTAACCATATACACAAAACCACACAAAAGCTAAGATGGGAGCCAATAGCCCACACATTTAAAAAGATTAAATACATATATCCCAAGATTACGTTTTCACTTAATGTCTCACTTCCTCATACTTTCTGATAAATGGCTTAGCAGAGCAGAAAGGACCACAATGGCTGTACTATCATGATGAGAAAGGAACAAAACCTTCCCTCAGAGGAAATGAAGACCTTGTCCTGCTATTGAGACTGCTTCTGTCTTTAATCTGAACTTTCTAAAAATTGAAATTAGAAAACACACACACACATCCACCCTGGCAGCCGCTGCCAACTGGGACCAGTTGCCAGGGCTGGCATGACTGTCAGAGTTACTCTGGTCCAGAACTGAGAACACCAGAGGAAAGCTGTATCAGGGCTGCCCATCCTGGCATAAAGGCCCCATGCCCACGATCAAGCTGATCCCAACAGTGCTCAGGCTGCAAGTGCCCATCCAACCTCCTTTTTGGCCTTCTCTGGCTACTGAGTTTTATAAGCAAACTGCCTGGAAGACTTTGTAAATGTGATTACTTTCATTTGGAAACTTGCCTCCTACAATCTGCCCAAAGTCTCGGGGTCAAATAAACCATAGAAATAGCAGAAAGCACAGAAAAGAAATTTGAAGTTGTCTTTGTCTCTCTCTGTCTCTCTGTTTTTCTGTCTCTATATGCCTTTGTCTGTGTCTCTGTCTATGTGCCTTTGTTTCTCTTTGAATCTCTGTCTCTCTCTGTGACCCCATCTGCCTCAGATTCTCTGTTTCTCTCTATGTCTGTCTCTCTTTCTCTCTGTCTTTGTGTATCTATTTAAATTCTATCATCTATCTATCATCTAGCTAGCTAGCTAGCTAGCTCTCTATCTATCTCTCTGTCTATCTATCTATATCTATCTATCTATCTATCTATCTATCTATCTATCTATCTATCTATCTGTCTGTCTGTCTATCTCAATTCACAACATTTCCAACCTGAAACATGTTATGATACAGATAATGCTATTTTGGTTTTGACCAATAAAACAAAAAGAGAAACTGGGATATTTTGTTACTTCATTTGACTTACTCCTGAAATCAAGCAAGCAAGCAAACAAACAAACAAACAGAAAAACCAAACAAACAGCTAACAGAAATGATAGGCAAAAAAACCATTGCTGCCTAGCTCCTGGTGAGACTTCTCATTGTACCACACACATTAATAAGCCTGATGGGTCAGTGAGATGGGTCAGCAGATAAAGGTCTTATCGCCAAACCTGACGATTTGAGTTCAGTCCCAGAAACCACATGGTGGAAGGAGAGAATCGGTACCTGGAGGTTGTATCTCTGTGTATTTCGTGGTGTGCATACATGGTGTGGGGGGGTGATAGAGGGAAGGAGAAAGATAAGTCTAGGTAAATACACATGTTGAAACTGGAAAGAAAGTCCTCATGGGGACAGGATGATCAAGTGTATATTCAGAGACTGTTCATCAGTGGACAGGGACATTTCGACAATGGAGAAAAACTTCAGTCAGGGTCCCAAGAGTATCTCTGGATGCAAGATGCCCTTACAGTGCCTTATCCCTGAGTCACCCCATTCCTTGGTCTAACAGGGATTCTTTCTGGACCAGATATGCCTCACTTCTGTACCTAGTGTAATGTTTCTTACAAGGTCCATATCAATGACAATGAGGATATACAGTAACTTTCACTGGGACATCTGGTTTGGTGAATGCTCAGTAGGCCACAGCAGTCTGTACCATCACTCCATCTATCCTCTGTGTGTGTGTGTGTGTGTGTGTGTGTGTGTGTGTGTGAACTAGTATGTGTACACGTGTATGTCTGGATGAATGAATATGATGACCAAGTGGATGCCTTCCCCAGTCTCTTTCTCTACCTTATCTTCTTAGACAGAATCTCTTGAATCTGGAGCCCACGAGTTTAACCGGCATAACTGGCCAGTGAACTCCAGAGACCTGCCTCTCCAGCAAACATGCATTAGAGACAGGTGTAGTCATACCTGGCTTTTCTGCAGATGCTGGGGATGCTATTCATGCTTATGCTGCAAGCACTTTGCAAATTGAGCCACCTCCTACCCCTTGTTTCTTTCATTAAAAGACAAAGCTGCAAAGTTCTGAAGTATTGTCTCAATGTTTTCCTTCAACTACCATTAAAAGTTTGAGCAGCACTTTGTGTGCTCAAAGCAGCCTTCGTATCAGATTCCACAAAGCTATTCCAGCCGCTTTCTTCTGTTCAGATGAAAGTCGGTGAACTCATTGGCTGATCTTAACACACACATCAATTAATTAAATTGACTTAAGGGTTATTCTTACATAAAATGCTACTCTTTGGATTGTTTTAAAAGACATCAATTTGTCATTAAAAGAGGAAATAGCATACAGTAGCTTTAATTTTTTTCTTTTTTAATTCCTTTAATGTCTGCTTTGCTAAAAGCTTAGCAACAAAACGCTGGCTTGTACAAGAGCTTCTTTGCAAAGATGGAGGGGAGGGGATCTAAAATTTAGATGTGTCTGCAGTGACCATGGCAGTGTAAATTAATTAGTCACACTGAGCCTGAATCAGCACTGCCTCTAAATTGATCTTGCTTTTACGCCACTAAGTTTTCCAAATGTGTTCGCCCTGAAAAGTAGGCCTTCCTTTCTCAATCAGAAATCAAAGTCAGCAAGAAAACCTAGTTTTTAAGAATGGGACTTGATAATTCACTAATAAAATTTTTAATGTGAGTCTTTGTGCCAAGGGCCAACCTGAAGGCTGTCAGTGCCAGGGATAGGAAAATGAATAAGAGGCTATATTCATTTCCTGAGGGAGTTTACATTCTCAAAGGAGGGGGGCTGTTAAAATTTATATACTGAAAGCTAAATTATACAATACCAGACGACAAACAAGCAGTGTTAAAAAGCAAGTACCAAAGAATAACTACACATAGACTTAAGAGCAGGTGGATGATCACACTGGAACACATGGACAGTGTAAGCAGACTGTGAATAGTAAAGAGGTGGACAGCGCTGATACGGGTCCCTGTCTCATTACTGTGACATGGCACCTGAAAAAAGAAGCTTAAAGAAAGAAGGACTTGCTGGTTCACTGCAGGAGTGTGCACCAAGGATTCTTTCCCTCCTCACAACATAAAAACAGAAAACAGGAAGCAGTAAAACCTCAAGGCCCCACTTGATGACCCACTTCTTCTCTCTAACGCCCTATAGCCCCAAATTTCCACAACTTTCCAAAACAGCATCACCTGCTGGAGAGCAAATGTTCTAATGCATGAGCCAGTGGAGGACATTTCATGGTGAGTCATGTGTGCCTACCTAAGTTCCATGTTCAGGCTGTGCGAAAACTTTTATCAGTCATATTTATGGAACTTAAAATTCCTTTAACTATCTGATTTATTTTCAAGTAAATATATAATTTTACAACCACTATCAAATACAAGTTTATAGCTTTCCCATCAGCCTGAAAATGTGTAAGCTTATTTTTTAATTGATCATTGATCTAATCTTTTTCTTTGAGTAGCCACTCACTTAGTTTTTGTCTATATAATTTGCCTTTTCTCAAATTATATAAAAGTGGAATTATACAATATACATTCATGTCTATTTTTAAATTAATATAGTGAATTTGAGGTTTATCTATTACAATTTTGCATGTATATGTATCAGTATTCTGTCCTTTTTCACTTAGGAATAAAAGCTTGTTGTTACAATATCTTTGTTTTTTTTTTTTAATTTCTGTATAATAGTCCATGGATGATCCGTAATAATATGACTTATCTATCTAGGCATAGAGATTGATATGCTCTTTGGTGTTCCCATATTCTGGATGCATTAATAAAGATGCTGCAGAATCTACAAAAAAGTTTTCCTATAAATATGTATCTTTTGTCTTTATAGTAGATACTTCAGAACAGAATTGCTAAGACATTTCACAGATTATGTTCAACTTTTCAGGAAACTGACAGTCTCCCTGAGTGGCTGCAGCACTTCCCATTGCCACCAGAAGTGTCTGAGGTAGTACTTTATCTGTCTTCCTTCGCTTAGTTATCATAGTACTTTATCTGTCTTCCCTCACTTAGTTATCACTTGAGTTCAGTGGGAAGAGAATGAGACCAAACAGGGGAGGTAGACTGTCTTGCCCAAGGTCACACATTGCATTATTTAATCAATGGTGACTGACTCTGAAGTATTGTTTTCACTCCATGCTGGGACTCCAGGATTTTAAAGCATTGTTTTAAGGAGGGAATTAAAATACAGTGCCAATATAAAGTAAGAATTTGCTAATAAGGTTTGCCAAGGGCACAGGATACACATTGCATAGTGTTAAAGGCTGAGTTTTAACCAGTGACTACTGATTTCTTGATCTCCTTTGTAAAGGGACTCCAGGATTTTGGATTTTGAGGAACTGTTTTAATCTGTAGTTTCAAATCCAAGTTCAAAGGGAAGAGAAATTAGTTAATAATGTCTGTACAATTCTCATTTTCAAATAGTTCGTGATTCTTCACCATTGCTGGTGAAACTAGATTCTAGATCATGTTAGTCTAATTCTGTTGCCATCTCCACTAGCACAAAAGTATTCTCTTACCGGTAAGCATATTGAACAGAGTTAGACTTTACTGCTTAGCCTTTGCAGCTACAAGTCTGAGAACAACTGATAGGATCATCTCTCCTCTGGTCAGCATCCCTACCAAACAACAGGAAATGTTGTTGTGGTTGAAATCTAAAAATAAAAGCACAGATAAATTAAATGTCTTTTCTCCATTTTAAATCAGGCAAAGCAAGGGAACGGAGACCTTGAATAAGGTACTATATTTGGAGATCTAAAGAAAGATGGAGAGGATCCTTGAGTCCTCAAATTCCTTCATCCTTGAACTTCAGTTTATGGCCTGAGAGTAACTGGCCTCTGCCCATGAGTGCTATGAGTGACTGCAGGGCCTGTGAGAGGCCTTCACACTGAAAGGCATTCTAGAATCTTCCAGAGGACAAAGCTCCATTTATAATGATCAGACTGTGGCCTGCATGGTGTACAGAGAAGTAAATGTTGCATGGAAATTTTAAACAACAGACAGAAAAAGAACCAGAAGCTAAGGATGTGGCTTAATTGGAAGCCTTCTAGCCTGGCATATCAAAGTGCTGGATTTAACCACATAAAACTAGTGTTGCGGCACATGACTGTATTCGTAGTACTTGGGAGATGGAGTCAGAAGGACCATGAGGTCAGTGTCATCCTTGACTACATAAGGAGGCTGACACAGACTAGGCTACTTGAGATTCTGCCTCTAAACAAAAACAAAAACCACAATATTTTGACCCAATGTAGTTGGTCAGTAGAACAGTCCTTGAACATTGCATCTATATATAGTCAACAAAGAAGGAAATGTTTCACTCATAGAACAGGGAAACACAGCCCACTTGCCCTCTCCCAGGCGAGAACCGAGGTGATAGTGGAAGGGCCTAGAACTGCTGTTGCTAATGGTGTGCTCCCACTTGGTGGTTACAGAGAGACATTTCGGTTAGTTCTCTTTCTTCTGGCTCTCCTGCTCTTTGAGCTACCTCCTCCAGCAATATCCCCTGAGCCTTAAAGGGGACAGTATGAATGTCCTGCCTGGGGCTGAGCACTCAGCTGTCACTTATTCTCATCACTGCAAGCAACTGTACATCCCTAGAATCATCACTATTCATAGCAAAGAGAAGATTCCAGGAGTGTCAATTGTCTATGTGTATAAATAAATATATATTCACACATGCATTATACATACACACATACATACGTGCACATACACACATGTGCATTCATAATGATCACTTGAGATCTATAAGAATCTGCTTCCCATATTTTTATATACACCAAAACCTATATATAATAGAATTTACATACACCCTACCCCCATATGCATTGAATGACCTCCAGATCACTTATGCTATCTGTTACAGTATATATAGTATATAAATAGTTGTTAAATTATACCATACAAAGAATGACATGAAATCCCCTGTTCAAGTTCAGTACATAGCCTTATTTTATTTTGTGTGCATGTGCTTCTGTGTGTGTGTTCACAGCGTGTGGATGCAGGCATACACATGCAAGTCAGAGCACAACTTGTGGGAATCTTCACATCCTCAATGACAACCTTTATCTTTTTAAAAGTAATGGCTGTCCTAAGAGATAGGAGCTACTGCCCCATTGCAATCTTGCCCTGAATTTCCCAGGTAACTAATGGCACTGGATTAATTTTCATCTACATGATGGTAATTCACAGCAATGTCTATCAAATCTTTCTGCCTGTTTATTTATCAAATAGATTGTCAGGGTTTGAGGAGGCGGAGCATGCTGTCTACTTTTATGTAAACTATACACAAGCTAGAGTCATTGGAGAGGAGGTACCCTCAATTGAGAAAATGCCTTCATAAGATCAGGCTGTGGGCCAGCTTATAGGGCATTTTCTTAATTAGTGATTGATATGGGAGGGCCCAGACCTTTGTGTGTGGGCTCAACCCTGGGCTGGTGTTCCTGGATTCTATAAAAAAGAAGGCTGAGCAAGCCAGTAAGCAGCACCCTTCAGTGGTTTCTCATTAGGTCCTGCCTCCAGGTTCCCGACCTACTTGAGCTCCTGCCCTCACTGATTATATTGATGAACGGTTAAATGGAACTGTAAGTAATATAAACCCTTTCCTCCCCAACTTCCTTTGGTCATGGTGTTTCATCATAACAAAAGTAATCCTAACCAAGACAGTTTTCTGAAGGGGTTTATACTGAATTGCAGGAGTTCATCACATATTTGAAAATAGCCCCTTATCTGACACATGATTTGAAGTATTCAACCCGCACTCCACAGGTGCTCTCCATTATGCTGTGTGCTTTGCTGTGAAGGCTTATTTTGTTTTGTTTTAAAAGGATGCCTCTTGTCTGTCTCTGCTTTTATAGCCTATCTTGGAGTCTTCTCCATGTCTATTGGCAGAATCCATGTCAGGAAAGTTCCTCTCCCTCACCCTTCCTTCTAGGAGTTTTACCATTTCTGTTTTTATGTTTCAGCCTTGAATCCATCTGATTTTAGTGTATGATGTAAGAAGACAAGGGGAGATTCAGATGGCTTTAGAGAGAGTGGCAAGATCATGCTGGAAGCTCTCTACCTTTCTGTCCCTCCTGTCTACATGTGTACTTCCTGGATTCTGTGTACCTGCCTTTTATGTGACTGTTGGTGTATGTAACTTGTTTTATAGTCCCTGCTGCTAACTCCCTTTTATGTGGATACATCATTTCCTTAACAGTGTGTACTTTTCCCCCAACAATTGTACCCTGATGCCTTTGGAAACTCTGAATTTTTTTCCTTTTGCTATGGTAATAAGCCTTCAAACACATAATTGAATTCAGATATTAAATACTGTAAGCACTATCATTTAGCTTCTGATGAAAGTGTGCATTATTGTGCTGGAAAGAGAAAAAAAAGTAGCAAATCAAAACAAGATTTTACCCCCTTTCTGCCTCCCGTGAAGTCTTTGTGTGGAATGACTCCATCTCTTTTAGGCTGCTCTCTCTGTTCTCTCTCTGTTCTCAGAGCCAGGGTTATTACGCAGTGATAGGCTGTGGCTTCTGATTCTCCCGCACGAAGGGAATCAGCTCTGTCCTGAGTTTTTAGCACCTTCCCATTTGCCAAGTATTTCCAGCAGAGAGAGCAAAACATAAGCTCATTCTGGGAGAAGAGGGATACTGGGGAAGAGCCTGGGGGCTGGAAGGACCCACTCACTCCCTCATTCATTCCATCAAACAGCAGTTTATTGACCACACTTGATGAGCACATGTCATTCAGTGCTGGAGATACAATGCCAGACGAGGTCAGCAGGCTCTGACTCAGAGTTTTCTAACACTGCCTCTGTGGTAAGGCAGCAGCTTTCATGTTGGAAAAGTGGCCTCACTCTCTTATCATCCGTGCAGCTCTGTCAATACAATCAATGTGATGCCAAGCAGTACTGGGGCCGTAGGAATGAGTGCTGTATGAGAAGTGTGTGTCATGTTAGACAGCATCATCTTGTCTTTTTCATGTAGCCTCCGAGGCAGCGCTGCTGTAATTTTACTAATTTTACCTGTGTTTGGGGGGGGGTCCCTATTTTTCTCTTGGAGGGTAAAGAAGTTTTATGCTGTGTTGTCAGTGAGCCAGGCTTTGTAGATTCATCCCTTAAGAAAGTTGGATAATTCTAAGTGCTTTCAATATAGAATATTACCCCATAAGTTAGTTGTCTTTAAAAAGTCAGAGACATGCACACATGCATGCGTGTGCGTGGAAGCCAGAAGAAAGCTTCATGTATTAGCTGCCCTGTCCAGCGCTTTTTTTGAGACACTGACAAAGAACTTGCCAAGTAGGCTAGGCTGACTAACCAGCATGGCCCAAAGAACCTCCTTTCCCCATTTCCTCCATTCATGGCTAGATTTTTCCTGGGCACAGCTAGGTATTGAACTCAAGTCTTCACAACTGAAGGAAAACATTTTATCCCCATCTGCAGAAAGAGCTGCACCTGAGATGAGCTGCGTAGCCTCTGTTTCTGGGTCAGGGCTCCATCCTGTTCCATTTACACAGTACAGAGTTTGGAGGAAGTGTTCTCCAGATCTCTATGCTCTATGGTCAGACACATACACTCAGGAACAGGTAGGAAAGTAACCTAATTCTCCTTTCTCTACTTAGTTAACTGGTGGAATGAAAATAACAAAATACTGGACCTTGGGCATGTAAGCTTTGCTTTTCTTCCACCCAAAACCTAATGTTCCATGACTAATGCTACCAGGTGCTCCCTAGCATGTACACCCATCTTTCTTCTTTAGTCAAGAGATCCTTGCCTTCAGCTAAGCAGATGATTCTTCAGCTGAAAACTCACTCCTTTGCTTTCCCTACAGTTAGAATAATCTACAACTGCCTTTTGGCCCATGGTGTAGAAGTAGACTTGTCATGCACATCTTTCTAGGGTCTACTTAAAAGGGAAAAAACTTGTTCCTTATCCTTCTTAATAGTTGGAATATAGTGTGGTGTCAAGAGCTGAGACAACTTTTTGGTGTTATGAAGTTTATATGCTGAAGACAGGAGAGCAACATATACAAATTGCTTAGGTTCCCAAAGCTGTGGCACAGCTATGGCAGTATTGAATTACTCACTACTGAGCTTACTGGCACATGAATTTCCTTACGTCTTTCTCCCTGCCCTTTCCCTTCTGTCTTTCCTTCTCTTTCTCCCTATGCCTCCCTCCTATCTCTCCTTCCTTTTCATTAAATAGATGTGGATCCATTCAAGACACTTTAAAAGACTTGTACTTGGTTTTAGTTGTACATATGCATGTGTGTCTGTCAGGTGTGTACGTGTGAGTGTATACCCCAGAAGTGAGAAGATGACATCAGATCCTCTAGAGCTGAAATCACAAGTGATTGTGCATCTTCTCACATGGGGCTGCAAACTGAACCCAGCTCTGCAACAATAACATCAAGTGATCTTAACCTCTGAACCAATTCTCCACCATCCAGAACACTTTTATGTGAACTATAAAACCACAAAGAACGTGTGCAACTTATCCATGCTTCCATTTGCTTGTCTTTGCGTGGCATTTACCTTCCATGACTTCCAACTACTTCAGGCTGCTTTTTTAATACTGAGTAAGATGAAGCAAGGGTTGAGTAAGGATGATCTATATGACATAGAGTACCAGGGGATTGTGACAAATGACACAAAACAGTTACACACAGATGCTGAATCTGTTAGTGACATTCTTGAGCTTGTGGTTGTCACCAAATGAGCAGAGTATCTTTTCCATTTTATTTCTTTTCTTAAGAATGAGTTAAAGCAAACGGAGAGATTAGCCCATCAGCCACTATTGATTTCTTTGAAAGTGCCCTTTGCCAAGCAGTCATAACTGGTGACTGGCTGATAGAACCACTGTAAGTTATGACTGAGTGGACTTACTCAGATTTGGAGGATGCTCAGCAGTGCCTGCATTTGCAGGGCTGTGTTAGGTTCAGGGGAAATTCCTTCAGACGCTTGATCTAGAACAAGCTTGAACATAGCCATGCTCCCACATGCACATGTACGGTTAAGGGCTCTTCTATGCCAAATCTGTCTCCCTCTCTTTTTACAGTGAAGCTTTCGCTTTTAAATCATGAAGCAGTTTATAGAACAAAACCAGTACACGGTGGTAAAGCATTATGTGAAGATTTTAGAGCTGCTGGTACGGGTTCACTGTGAAGTAGGAAAATCAACTGTGTGCTCATTGCTGTGGTCTTCGTAGGGTCCAAGCACTGCTTGCTATTATCCTTCCAAGCAAACAATATGTAAATGACTTACAACAGAGAAGCTAGGGAAAGAGCTCACCAATCAGTTGCGCAATAATGTCAGCCATAAAAACAGGCATGCGAGTGACATTATACAATCTGAGCAGGCTATACTTAGGGATATATAGTTATATACATATACATATAAATGAAACAGCAATTAATGAAAAATGGCAATAAATTTGAAAAAGAGCAAGGAGGAATATAGGCGAGGTTTGGAGGGATGAACAGGAAGGGAGAAATGATGTGATTATAAACTCAGAAACAAAGAAGAAAATAAAATCTGAAATCCCCTAATATTTGAAGAGAGTTGGAATCCATTCTGTTAGTGTGCCTTTCTCTTTAGGAAGCCTCCTTGAAAGTGTGAGTCTTGTTTGCCTGATGTTCCTACAAGTCTTCACACACCGGAGAGGATTGCTGTTAGAACATTCCTGTAGTCATCTATCATGCACATTCACGTAGTAATACTTACCAAGTCTCTCCTGAGTGCCAGAACTTTGTATCACTTATTCACTTGTACCATGTTAGGTGAAACGGCTATTGTGTGACCATTGTTTTTCTTTTTCTCTTTTTTTTCTTTTGGCAAGATCTCTCTCCATATCCCAGGGTTGCCTGGAATTACATGGCCCATGTCTCAAACTGACAACAATCTCCTTCTTCAGCCCCTTGAGTGCTTGCATTACAGGGTGGCACCTCTTCATCTGGCTTTATTACTGTTTTTAGTGTGTGTGTGTGTGTGTGTGTGTGTGTGTGTGTGTGTGTGTACATGTGCATGGGAGTACACACATGCCACAGCTCACATGTGGACATAGAGGACAACTTGCAGAAGTCAGCTCTCCTCTTCAAACATGCTGGTCCTGGGGATCAAATTCAGGTTATCATACTTGCTAGAAAGCATGGTCACTTACTAGGCATCTTACGAACTATATTCCATCATCATCATCATCATCATCATCATCATCATTATTATTATTATTACTTTGCAAATAGCTTCTCCCTGATCTAGTCAAACAATATATAAATACATAAGGTCAAATTTGAACCTAGATATTCTGATTTCTATACAAAGTAAGGCACAAATAAAATGATGAAAATAAAGTCTATTCAGAAAACTGAAGTTGTACATAATAGAGCCCTTGGTAATACATATTGAAAGCTAGTTTAGGGAGTGCATAAGCTGTGAGTTATCATTTCTATTTCTAGGAGTTGCTTCTGACCAAAAAAAAAAAAAAAACTGGTTGGAATATTGTATTAGTTTTTGAAGACTGTAAAGAAAGCATAAGAAGATATTTCACAAATCTGCACTTGTTGCTTTGATTCTTAAAGAAGGATGGAGAGTCACACCCATATAAAGAGATGTAGCCTGAAGACAAGTAAAGCAATGTGAGAATTAGCAACACAGCTGAACTGTGAGCTCTTCTGCACTGAGCTTTTAATGCCATCATACAGTTTGGATATTGACCTGGCTGTGTAGCCCCAGGCATCCATGAATACAGGGGACAGTCACTGACCCCACCTTCCAGATTCTATTTTCCCATGATTCTGGGCAAGTGCTCTGGGCCTTACAGGGATGTCTCAGGCCATCAGACACTTTTGACATTCATTTCCTTCCTTCTTCTCATTTGCCTTCCCTAAAACCTAATAATGAGTAGTCCAGGGTAGAGTAATTAGACTGTATGTGATTGAGGTGCCTGCCAATTATGCTGATGGGAGTGAAGTCTTATTAGACTAATAGGGTTTTCTAAATTGGGCTTGGGGTTCATGGTGGCATGGGTATTTCTGAGAAGAGTAGACCAGTTTTTGAAATGAGTTTACCTAAGCAAAAGTGTTGACCTTCGACAGAAGGGAGTTGGCTGTGTGTGAACCCAAGGAAGAATGGGGTTCACAGTGTCGTTCAGATTCCTCCTTTGTTCCCCAGCACATGTAGAACCTCAGCAAGCCCAGACTCTCCCCTAACCTATCCATAACTGCCCCTGTTAATTCTGTTCATTGAAAGGATCATGGTGACAATTAAGTGATAATTACATTAATCATCTTCTCTTGCTTTGTTCTTGAGAGGTTACTTAAACATGCTATATAGTCATATCTAAAATGTACCTAGCATAGTATTTTCATAGATACCTCACAATCTTGGGAAACATTGGAAATACAGAGACAGAGAATAAAGCCTTGTGCTCCTTGATTTTAATTGTCAACCTGACACAACCTAGAGTCCCTTGGGAAGATGGTCTTAATAAAGAATATTCTAAGTCAGGTTTGTTCTGAGGATATGTCTGATGCTCTCTTGGTTGTTAATTGGCAGAAGACACGACCCATTGTGGGTAGCACCATTCCGTAGGTGGAGGATCCTGAACAGCACTGAATACATTGAACTGAGAGCAAGCAATCGTGAATGCATGCATGTGTTTCTCTCTGCTTTTGACTATTGGTATGACTATGATCAATTCTCTCAAATTCCTGCCACTGTGACTTCCCTGTGTTGACGGACGATCACCTGGAACTGTGAGCTAAAATAAGCCTTTCACCCCTAAGTTGCTTTATGTCAGGATATTTTATCACAGCAACAGAAATGAAACTGAAACAAACCTCATTCTCAACATTGACTATTTCCCTATCCAGCCTTGATTTCTCTTTTTAAACATGAATAAAAATAACAAGAATAGGTATTTCTTGTGATGTGATAAGAATTAAATGAACTACTTCATGGGAAGCATTTACCACCTTCACTGGTAAAATAGTTTTTGTTGTAATTATTTTCATATTTTGTTTTTTTTTTAATTTTTTAATTGTAATTTTTATTTTTTTACAATTTATTCATTATATATCCTGATTGAAGCCCCTCCTTCAACTCTTCCTGGTCCCACCCACTCTCCCTTTTCCCCCTCTTCCCTTCCCCTAGTCCTCTAAAAGGGGGTGCTCACCAAGTCTGCCATCTGCCCATAGTTTGTCAAGTCTTATCAGGACTGCCTGTATCCTCTTACTCTGTGGCCTGTAAGGATGCATCACCAGGGTCAAGTGATCAAAGAGCAAGCAACTGAGTTCATGATAGAGGCAGCCATGCTCCCCTTACTAAGGAACTCACATGAAGATTGAGGGGCCAATCAGTTACATCTGAGCAGGAGGTCTAGGTCCTCTCCATGCATGGTCCTTGTTTGGTAATCAATTTCTTCAGGACCATATGGGTTCAGATTTTTAGCTTTGTTGGTCTCCTTGTGGGGCTCCTGTCCACTCCATATCCTCCTATTCACCCATTCTTCCATATGACTCCCTATGCTCTGCCTAAAGTTTGACTATGAGTCTCAGCATCTGCTTTGATCCCCTGTTGGGTAGAGCTTTTCAGAGGACCCTCTATAGTAGGCTCCCATCCTGTTTTCCAACTTGATGTTCAAATACATAGAACCTACTTACACTGGGCAAATTAACAATGAAATGTTGTTCTGTGCGTTAAGATGAATTTTAAAAACAAGTGTTCTCATTTGAGTGAAACTTACTTTACATCGCAGGGTTAAGTCTAGGATTAACGTGAAGTCTTGATGAAGCTGTACTATTCATAAGAGCTCATCTTTTTCTTTATCTTGCAACTCTTCATTAAGGAACTTCTGTGAAACTTTGAGCTCTGATTTGAATGTGAGTTTCTCTTTTCTGCTGGAAAGACACTCATTAGCTTAATTTTGTTTTCAAAATTAAAATAAAATAAAAACAGTGACATGCCAATTAATTGTACAAACTCCAGTTTTAAACACTTCTTATTATTCTTCGTTTCTCTGGAGCTAGGCATTAAGAAAATGGACTGGGTCGCTGGCATATAGTGCTAAAGTTCTTCTCCATTAGGCTGGAGCAAGGAAAGAAAATCATTCTATATGTCCAACAACTAAATTGATAATGAATATGTGATTTATATACAAAATGGCATCCTCAAAGAAATTTTCAGGGTAATTGATACATCAGGAAATTATTATGCTGAAATGACCCAGATTTAGAAGAACAAATCCTGCGTATTTTCTCATATACAGATCCCTACTTTTAACATTTGTTAAAGTAGGGATTTGAATGGAGACATAGGTGATGAAACTGTAAAGGGTGCCATAAGAGGGAACAAAAAGATGTTATCTGAGGGAGCGTGTAATGGGCAACAAGAAACTGTGACATGAAATGGCTAAGTCACTGTGGAGGTTGGGAGGGTCTAAGAGTGGGCATTAGGGCTTGCTGCAGAGGACAGGGTAGGAGGAACAAATAATTTTTAACAAAGTTATTATGTTCAAGAGTTCCATAGTGGAGAAGTACATTGTAAGCTAATTAAAAAGAAAAAATTTAAACAGAGGAAAGAACAAAGCAATTTTAGGAGAGTCTGTAGATTGTCCAATTACTCTACTCCCAAATTAATTAAAAGCGTAAACTTAGAAATCCTTGCAAGCCTGAGCTGGAAGAAATGAAGAGAAGGTGTGGCTCTGTGGAGTGCCCATAGGGAGAGTAATAGAGGTTATACACAGGGTTGGTGTTGATGGTGAGAAGTGTTCTCAGAAGCACTCCATGGCAAGGCAAATAAACCAGTGACAGGTGTATCTGAAACATCCAAAAGGGTACCAGGAGAGAGGTACTTCCTTCTCTGGGTCTTGCAAGATGAAGAAAAGTCATCTTGGTTTTAAGTGAAGAGCAGAAATTATTCTGCAGGGTAGTTGTACTCCAATGTGAGGTCTGTTGGGCAGATCTAAATAGTGGCATCATAGCCATTCCACAAATCTCCTGATCTAAAGAAATCTCTAGATCAATTGAGGTAGGCCTGCCATGTGAATAAGCTAAGAGGTCCAAAAAGTATGGAGAAGGCAAAAGAGACACAAAGGAGAAAGGGGAGAAATGGAGCAGAATCTGCTTTCCTGGTGCAGTGTCTCTATGAGGAGAGATGGAGCTGCTCATAATTGAGCCAGGCTCTCTGATGATAGAGATTAAAACAGAAGGGCCAACAGTAAACAAGACGAACTTCAAAAGAGCAGCGCCTCTGCTCGCTGGGGACCTCCATTAACGAGTCACCAGATAGGCAATTACTGTACCGTTCTTGTAATGACCAGGATCAAACACAGGCGTTCTGCACAGTAGGCAGTGAGAACGCAGGCAGACAAAAAACTGTGAAAATATGCCATTAAATCTTAATTATTCTTCAAAGAAAAACAAGCACGACCGGGGGGCAGAAAAGGAAGGAATATTCTGAGTCTCACCAATGCCTGCGGCTCAGGGCAGTCTTGTGGATAGTGTTTCAATTCTCATATTTCCTTAACACTCAACGTCTCATTCTGGCTTCTCTGTAGCAATGGGGAATTTGGTTTGCATAGGATACTATTTATTGGACCCTCTGTACTGTCTTCTGGAATCTATCTATATATCTTCTGAGATATAGCAGCATTAATTGAGCAAATTTGGGACATGAGGCTTAAATTAAAATGACTTCATATTATATATGAAAAATGAACAGATTTCATTATTTTTAAATCAAATTTAACACACAAAATTGCATGGTACCAAGCTCACCGTCCCGACACAGATACGTTTTGTGTGTTTAGACAACTTCAAGTTGGAAAATATGTTTTGATGACTTTAGTATTCAAAACAAATGTTTCACCATCTAGTATTGACCTCTGAAATTCAGAAGGGACTTTGAATGCCTTTGGAGGTAACACACTTTGCACACTAGCTCATAAGCATCAGTGGCCACTGTTGTCAGGCATTGTTTCCCCAAGGAACTGTGCAAAGTGTCCTTGATTGGAGTGTGGACATCATTGCATTATAGATTTGATATGAAATGCTAGTGAGGTGAAATATTTTTAAAGACTTGTTGTATTTTTATTTCTGTGTGTGTGTTTATGACTGCGCAGGCCACCAGTATGTGGGTGCCCACGGAGTCCAGACAGGGGTATCAGATCCTCTGAAGCAGGAGTTGTAGGTGGTTGTGAGTCATCCAACATGGTTGCTGGAAAGCGAACTCTGGTCTTTGGGAAAGCAGCAAGTCCTTTGAACCACTGAGCCACCTTCCCAGCATCTAAAATGAAATAGTCACAGATCCCCAAAGATCAGACTTCAAATATTGAGTGATAATTCTGTGAGTGCATTTATTGGTCTCATTTTCATCACTTAGCATTATGGTAGTGTGAATGTACATGCATACAGGTGTATGTACACATACATGGGTATGTGTAGGCCAGAGATCAACATGTGATCTCTTCCTCTATTGCTTTTCTCATTATTTTTAGGACAACATAGCTCACTGAAGCTGCCATTCAGGCTATCAAGCAAAACCCTAGGATCCACCTGTCTCTCCTCCCAAGCAGTAGACACAGTTGTGCACGTCCTTGTTTGACTTTTGTGTTGCCTCTGGGAGTTCAAACTCAGATTCTCATGTTTGTGCTTCAAGCACCTTTCGAGTGAAGCCTCTTTGCCCACATCATGGTGTGTGTGTGTGTGTGTGTGTGTGTGTGTGTGTGTGTGTGTGTGCGCGTGTGCATGCATGTGGAGTTCAGAGGTCAACACTGGATGCTCTTCATGCTCACTCTCTACCTCACAGTTTTAAGAAAGTATATCTGGCATTTGCTGACTCACCCAGACTGTCTGGCCGGTGTCCCCCAGGTATTCCTGTCACTCTCTACCTGGGATAGGCCATCTCCCCTAGCTTTTATGTGAGTGTTGGGGTTCTGCACTCAGGGCTTCATGCTTGCACAAGGATATATTAACCCATCTTTCTAGTTGTAACACTGTGTTGTTGTTGTTGTTTTGTGTGTGTGTGTGTTCTTTAAGTACGGTTGAGGCTAGCCTAGCATTCATAATCAGAAATGCAATGAGAAAAAAAGTCTGAGAGTTCTAGGTCAGCCAGGACTACATAGTAGGAGCCGGCCTTAAAACAATAGAGAAAAATTTGTTCCCACATTTTATTACTGTTGATTTCTAATTATTCACCATTTGAAAACAAAGAAAAAACTGCAATATGAAAAAAGTAGTTTTCACTAGCCCTCCTTCATACAAACAATAAACGGGCTGAGAAAAAAAAAATCAGGGAAACAACACACTTTACAATAGCCACAAATAACATAAAATATATTGGTATAATACTAACCAAGCATGTGAAAAACCTGTAAGGCAAGAATTTCAAGTCTCTTTAATATATATATATATATATATATATATATATATATATATATATATATATTTATTTATTTATTTATTTATTTATTTATATATATATTAAAGACAATATCAAAAAATGGAAAGATTTCCCATGCTCATGGATCAGTAGGATTAACATAGCAAAAATGGCCATCTTACCAAAAACAATCTACAGCTCAATACAATTCCCATCAAAATACCAACACAATTTTTATAGACTTTGAAAGAACAATTCTCACTTTCATATGGAAAAACAAAACAAAACAAAAACCAGAATTGCTTAAACAATCTTGAACAATAAAAGCACTTCTGAAGATATCACCATCCCTCATTTCAAGCTGTACTACAAAGAAATAGTAATAAAAACTGCATGATCCTGGCATAGAAACAGACTGGTTGCTCAATGGAATCAAACTAAAAACCTAAAGATAAACCCACAAACTTAGGGACACTTGATTTTTGACAAAGAAGCCAAAATCTTACAGTGGAAAAATGATAGCATCTTCAACAAATGGTGCTGGTCTAATTGGATTTCTACATTCAGAAAAAAAAATGCAAATAGATACATATTTTTAACCCTGCACAAAACTCAGCTCCAAGTGGATCAAAAACATAAAACCAGATAGTGTAAAACTATTAGAAGAGAAACTAAGGATCAGCCTTGGACTCATTGGGACAGGGGACACCTTCCTAAACAGAACACCAACAGCTCAGGCACTAACATCAGCAAATAATCAATAGGACTTCTTGAAACTAAAAAGCTTCTGTAAGGAAAAGAACATTGTAAATAGAACAAAATGGCAACTTGGAGACTGGGAAAAGATCTTCACCAATCTGACAGAGGGCTAATATCCAAAATTTATAAAGAACTCAAGAAATTAAACACCAACAAACCAGATAATCCAATTAAAAATGAGGTACAGAGCTAAACAGAGAATTCTCAACACAGGAATCTTTAATGGCTGAGAAGCACTTAAAGAAATGCTCAGAGTCCTTAGTCATCAGGGAAATGAAAATCAAAATGACTCTTAGATTCCATCTTACACCTGTCAGAATGGCTAAGATCAAAATCTCAAGGGGAAGCATATGCTGGCAAGGATGTAGAGAAAGGGGAGCACTTTTCCATTGCTGGTGGGAGTGCAAACTTGTACAACCACTTTGTAAATTAATCTGGCACTTTCTCAGAAAATTAGGAATATCTCTACCTCAAGGCCAACCTATGCCACTTCTGGTCATATACCCAACAGATGCTCCACCATACTAAAAGGACATTTGCTCAACTATGTTCATAGCAGCATTATCCATAATAGCCAGAATTAGAAACAACCAAGATGTCTTGCAACCAAGAATAGATTTTTTTTTAAAAAGTGGTACATTTACACAATAGAATACTACTCAGCTATTAAAACAATAACATCATGAAATTTGTAAAAATGTATGGAACTAGAAGAGATCATCCTGAGTGAAGTAATTCATATCTAGAAAGACACACAAGGCATGTTTTCACTTATAAGGGGATATTAACCTTATTGTACAGGATAAGCTTACTACAGTCAACAGTCCCAAAGAATGTAAGTAACAAGGAAGGTCCAAGAGAGATTGCTTGATTCCCGCTCACAAGGGAAAATACAGTAGACATTGGAAGTGGATGAAGAGAGGGAACACGGTGGAAGAGTGTGTGTGGAGGCAAACAAGGGTAAGGATCAGATATGGAGAGAAGTGTTGTGGAAATTGAAAGATCTGGTAGAGAGAAGGGAAACCAAAGGAGAAGGCATCTAAGGGGAAGCTGGAGACCAATGACAGAATAGTATCCTCAGAGGACATGGGGGTGACTCTAGCTGAGACTCGTAGCAGCAAGGGACATGGGAACTGCAGTGGTCATCTCCTAGCTAGGTAGTAATGACAGTGGATGGAGGGGCATACCATCCCTTACACAAAACCCTCAACCCAAAATTTTCCCTGCCTACTCTGCCTGCAAGATGTGCAAGGATAAAGATGGAGCAGAGATAGAGGAAGATGCCAAGCAATGACTGGCCCAGCCTAAGACCCACCCCATGGGAGAAAGTCAACCCCTCATACTAATGACGCTCTGCTATGCTTGCAGACAAGGGCTTAACATGACTGTCTTCTGGTAGACTTCATGCAGCACCAGATCGAAACAAATGCTGAGACTCTCAGGCAAACATTAGGTGGAGCTGGAGGAGTCTTGTGGAAGAGTGTGGAGAAGGACTGAAGGCTTAGAGGTGACAAGAACTCCACATGAAGACTGACAGAGGTAACTAACCAATGGGACTTACAGACAATGATGCACCAACAAAGAGTATGTGTGGACTGGCTCTATGCCCACCCCCTGACACATATGTAACTGATGGGAAGCTTTTCTTCATGTGAGGACCCTAGCAAGGAGGAGCTGTATCTGACATGGACTCTGTTGCCTGCATTTGGATCACTTTTCCCTGGCTGGGCTGCCTTGTCTGGCCTCAGTGGAAGAGGATTTACTTGGTCCTGATATGACTTGATGTGCTTGAGTGGGTTGGGGGGGGGGATTTTCTGAGGAGAAGGGGTGAGGAGAAGGAGAAAAGGGAAATGAAGAAGAGGGTGGAAGATCAAGACAGGGAAGAGAGGAGGGAGAGTCTGGTATCACGATGTAAAGTTAAAAAAATAAAAACATCAGTATAATAAAGAAAAAATGTGATTTTAATTTTTCTAGTCAACACATTTTTAGAGAAAGGAAATTAAATTAATTTGAAGAATATATTTTTATGAAATCCAATATACTCACAATACCATCATTTCAATACAAAACTATTTAATGAGACATTTCAGTCTATTTCTTTTGGTAATGGTCGACGTTCAATGTGCAGCTTATAATTTCCAGCCCAGGATGTGGGATATCTCATTAGTAAAAGGCATCTGTCTCTAATCTTAATGGCTAAGTTTGATTCTCAGGGCCCTATGGCAGAAGGAGAGAACCAGCCCCCACCAATTTTCCTATGATTTAGACACACCTATGCATATACACACACAGGCACACACATACACTCACACCAAATGAGTGCTCAGTCCCAACTCATTTCAACTTGAACCGCTTGCATTTGAAGTACACAGGTACAGATGGTTAATTCTTTCATAGCCCAAGACTCCACACAGGGGCATTGCTTCCTCTATTCAGTCATCTAGAAAAGTTACTACATTTGCACATGTTCTGAGGCAGCGGGTGATTCTCATCGGTCACATACACAGGAAACTGGACCTCTCCTAACCCCAGGTCTGCAGAACTGATAACCAGGAAGCTTGTGATGTGGCCATCCTGAAAACACTACCTGATCTTGTTGGCAGTGTACACTGTAAAAGAACAATAGCAATGCAGCATTTGCACTGGTGGTTTTAAATGTGAGACAAAGAGAAACCACTCACATCAGCTCCCTCACTGTGCCATCTCCAGCCAGGCAATGATCAGACAGGCAAGGCAATTCTCTCAAATGCTTATGTGTGTAAGCATCTCAAGGCCGCTTGTTAAAAATGCAGACACCTGCACCTTACCCCAAGAAATTCTGGTGAAGATGTCATATGAAACCCAGGACTTGATTGCTTATCTGAAGAAAAAAAAAAAAAAACACTTAAAAACAACAACAACAAAAGAACCAAGATCTCTACTCTGAAGGCAACTTTATGAGACTGGACAACTTTATGATGACAGTCTAAGATGAAGGATTGTAGAAAAAGATGCATTCAAGAGGCACTGACAAGGGTGGGCCAGAAAGGGCTATTCCTGTCTCAGCTCTTCATCAGCTAGAGGATGCCACAGTCATAAGACCCAACCGTATGCATTATTTTCAAGTGATTTCACAATAGAACACAAGTTTTCTGGTAAGAACATTAAAGATACAAAACTTGGCAGTGTTTTTGTTGTAATTAATAACACAGCTTCAATTTCATGTCTGATCCTCTTCTGTAAATGAGTCATAATCTCACACATACCCGAGTCTATGGCTCACATGTATCTGAGCCACTGACAAGCTTGATGCTCTTCCTATTAGATAAATTTAGATTTCTTCACTCTTGGGGAACTATTCTCATGTATGTGCTCTCTGGTGACATTTAAAATGCTCCTTTTGCTATTGAAAAGAACAAATCCTAGGATCATGTTATACCCAAAGACATCAAAACCCATGCATACTAAATGTGAAACAAACAGTTGATCTCAAGCAAGGCATGGACATTCTCCTGTTATCCCAAATTTTGGTTTTCTTTCTATAGAACTGTCTCCTGCTGCCACTTTCTCAGAGAAGTTAGGCTGCCACACAGACCTGTCATCAGGCCTTCCATCGCTAAGCTTTGTATAAAATGATGCTTTGCAAGGCAATTTGGACTGACTGTAAAGTTCTTAGATATGATCATAGTGAGAGACAATGAGAAAAACTTTTTCAATATTTATATTTCAAATCTGTCCACAAAAGGGTTGACAACCAAGAGCCACTTCCCTTCTTCAAACTCCAGCTTTTTGGCCAAACAGAAAAGAGAATGCCTTCGTTATGCAGTTTGGCTGTGGCAGGAAAGGTTCACAGAGAAAATTGTTCCTTTCTGGAGTCACTTTCATCCCAACCTCTGAGATATCTAGTTCTAAGGAGGCTGAAAGTTGACTTGTATAAAAAATTCTGCCTAACCCAGGGCAAGGTGAGAAAGGTGTATTCTGTAGTGTTGTTTGTTCTATGGCAACTCAGATGAAAGTCAGCCAAGAAGCAGGCAGAATATTCTTCATAAGCAGTAAGCTTACACAGATGCTCTCTCACTTTTCCTTGCAGCACCTGAAGCCATGCTGGGATCACAGAGCAGCCCAACAGAGGGTCCCAGCCTATACAGTCTCTTCTTGTGTTTCTTGGTAACTTCAGAGGCCTCAGTGCTCCAGAGTGAAGTCATGGTGGTTCCCTCTTTGTTTCATTGAAGTGAAGCTTAAGTGGGTGGAGCTTATGTCAAAGATTAGCACTGATTGGCTGCATTATCTCAGAGTAGCGGGTTTTTAATATTTATTTATCTCTATCTGTGAGTACATATGTGCACCCCGAGTGTGCCTAGTTCCTACAGAGGCCAGAAGAGGGCGTCGGATCCCCTAGATCTGGAGTTGCAGGTGATTGTGAAATACCAAGTGGGTGCTGGGATCCAAACTGAGACCTTGGAGAAGAAAATATTAAGAGTGTGCTTCATAACCATGTTCCTTTTGCTCATTTGGCAAATGAACATGAAAACCTGAAAGAAACTTGGTTTTCTAAAACCACACAGTGAGAGAGTATGGCACTTGTCCAATCCTACCTTTTTCTCCTGGGCCTTCCATGTGCCTGCTTGTAAGAGCAGACCATGAGATAACTGTGCAGATAACCCTGTCTTGTTTCCAAGGCCTACTCAGCACAAGAAAGTGCCATGCTCCCCTCCACATTCCCTAGCCTTTTTTCCAGCCACTTTGATGAGTCCTAGTTTCTTTATTCTTTTGTTGAATATAGCAGGTCAATCTTTGTTATAGAAGGAGCATGAATTTTACCCCTAAAGTGCTCATGTGTTTGAGGACTTGATCCCTAGCTGGTAGCACTGCGTTGAATGGTTCTGGAAACTTCAGAGAGTAGAGATTACCTACAGGAAATGAAAATATATTGTTTAGGCTCATCTCTGAACCCTCTAGAATCAAACCAATATGAAACTCTCCATATATAAGTTTTTAATGTCAGGTATTTGATTACATCAATGTGTGTGTGTGAGAGAGAGAGAGAGAGAGAGAGAGAAAGAGAGAGAGAGATTCTCTCCTGTTTTGGAAACACAGTTCTCTCCTATGTATGTACCTGATCATCTTTCTCTACCATCCTGTGGACTCAGCTCTTCAATTTCTCTGACCTCTACCATGTTGATTCAAGGTATCAAATTCAAGACATCAGCCTGGCACCATGCACCTTTACCTGCTGAGCCATCTTACTGAGCCATAATTTTAAATGAATGAATACATGACATGCATTTTTACTTGCATGTGAGCTTTTTTTAATCAGAATGCATTTGAGCTTATTGTCTATATTTTAAGTAGCATTGTTGCTTTTCAAATTTTTCTTTTATACTCAACACCTATACCTATTTTTTGCTATGCCTATAAGGATATAGAGTTATTTGGGGGTTTCCCTTCTCTTGTTAACATTCCTTGTTAAGGATAACACAGATTCTTCCTCCTAAGACCTCAAGGACAAACTGAGGAACAGTTGTACCAGGCTCATCAGTGAGAACCAGTGTTTCTTGGCCTTATTTACAGAGCAGTAGATGAGAGCAATTGAGCAAGAGATAGGTGACCCTAAAGTAGCCATACTGGAAGGTCTGTACATAGAAAGGATGACAGCTTTCCTGCAGCCAAATAGATGAAAACCCCTACTCTCATCCCCTTCCAAGCCTAGAGACAGAATTGTATTGGGAAGGAGAGGTGGCTGGACTCTGTGAAGGGTCCCCTTGTTCCTTCCCACACCCTTAAAAAATGTTTATTTTTTTTGAGGTTGTATATTAATTACAATGTTTCTCTCTTCCCTTTCCTCCCTCCAAACCCTTACATATACCTCTCCGTATTCTTCTTCAACATCATGGCTTATTTTTCATCAATTTTTATAGCATACATGTGGGTAGTTGTATGTACATACATATTTTACTAAATATAAATTGTTGAGGCCATATAATGTTACAGTCAAGACTGACTGTTTGGCATCAGACAACCAATTGTTATACTCTTCCCTGGAGAAGGCTGCCTTTCCCACTCCAAGCATTACTTGACTACGTGGTTCTTTTTGCAGGGTTGAGGCCTTGGAGGTTTTACCCCATGCAGTTGGCATGTTCATTGATGTCTTCCTTGTTCAGCTTATGTTTGGGTTGTCATGTTGATGAGACTTTAATTAATGTAGATCCTGATGTTACAGGAGACACAATCTCAATGCAAAGTCCCTAAGACTCTGGTTCTTACCATCTTTCTGACTCTTCTGTCACAATATTCTCTAAGCCTTAGGTGTGGAAATGCTGTGTAAATATATCCAATGGGACTGGGCTCCACAACTCTGCATATTTAAGTTGTAGTTTTCCCTAATGGTCTCCATCCATTACAACAAGAAGGTTTCTTGATGAGGGGTGAGAATACACTCATCTCTGGGTATAGGGACAAATGTTTGTAGATCGTGGTTAGAAATTATCCTGCTTTCGTAAATCAGAGGTCGTAGGTTCTCCTTCAATATCCCTGGTTTCAGAAACACTGAATACTTGGTTATGCAATGTTTCCAGTACCAGGCACAGTGCCTCTCTTCTTGAGCAGGTCTTAAGTCCAGTTAGAGAGCACTTGATTCCCACCACAGTATGTGTGCCTCCACTGCACCCAAAGGGTTACCATGCTGTGCTGGACATTGATGTGGTTCGCAGGTATCACAGCTGAGTAGTACTGTTGGCTGCCTTGCTCCTTCAGAAGCTTCCATGGCACATTCTGGAACAATATAGCTAGTCCTCAGCCTGCTCCCTGCTTCTGTGTGGGAAGGCAAATGGTCAGCAGGCCCTGCTGTAGCTATCTTTTGCATGCAGGACCAGAAGAACTCCCTAAGAGGATGGCAGTTTGGCTATGAGAATCATCCTGCACAGTAGCATCTTAAAATAAGCTTTGTGTCCTTTGATCATCTTCAAGATTTTAAAGATTGACATTTCTGTCTCGATTGTGTCACAAAACTGGTACACTAACAAATCTTGATTTCCAATCAAAGAAAAATGACAAGGTTTAGTAATATCCACTGGGGGTTTTACAAGCCTCATGCAATAATTTTTATGCAATAATGAGAGGCATCTTTCTTTAAATGTTATTCAGACAGGAACACCAGCACAGGAAAAGCTTCTTTCTGTATGTAGATATATGAACACAAGCATGTGTATGTGTGTTCCTTTGTGTGAATCTGTGCATATACATATCTGTGTGTGCATGCATGTGCATGCATGTAGATGCATGAGTGTTTGAATGTAAATGCCCATGTAGGTGTGTATGAGTGTGTGTGCACTTGTGTGTGCATTTGTGTCTATGCATCTGCTTGTGTGGGTACATGATTGTGTTATATGCATGTGTGTGTGTATGGCATGAATACATGTATGTGTGCATACATGTGGAAACCTATCACTGTCCATCTTACCTTTTGAGACAAGATCTCTCACTGCACTTGTTGCTTCCTCGATGGCTAATGAATTCCAGGTATCGGCTTGTCTCACCCCTGCTGTTCTGGGGTTACAGTTGCATGTGGCCAGACCTATCAGCTTTGCGTGAGTTCTGGACTAAATTCGTCTTAAAGCTTGCACAGTGTGCACTTTACCCAGCCTAAAAGCCTGTGCTTTCCTCAGCATGAGATATAAAAGCAGATGATTTGGTGACTGTCTCTCTACAAGAAGAGTGATGTGGGATTAAAGAGACCTGTTCATCTGTGGTTTGCTTGCTCTCTACACTCTTCCCTCTGTCTTCTCTCATGGTTTCTTTTTTCCTCTTATTTCTTCCTCACAAACATTATAAGAGTGCCTCCTAAAAGTGAACAAACTTACATTCTTCCATGAGGAACTGATTTTCAAAACAAAGCAAAACAAAACAAAACTCTCCCTTCATATGAAATTCTTTTAAAAGAAAGCATTTCTTCTCTCTCTCTTTTTACTTTTCTTTCTTTCATTTTAAACAAAATCTTCGCTTTCTCATTGCAAAAGTCTCTTTCATCAGATAAGTTTCAGAGCCGAAGATGACATGATCAAAGGGCCCCCAATTACGCGAGATGCTGTGTTTTCACAAAAGAGCTTACCTTGGAAGAAGAAATTATCTTTTTCTTTTTGCCCTTCTGATTTAAAATTATTCTTACAAAATTGCTATATCCTTTATTCAAGATACATTACTGTTCACCAAGATAACCTCAGTAAATAAATACAGCTTCAGCAGGGAGACAAAACCCTGTTCAGCTCAACACTCAGATCACCCCAGATTATAAAACACAAGGAAACAAAAAAAAGACAAATGACAAATTAATGAGAAAAACACATAAGATAGCAGTTGGCATTTACCCCATAGACATAGGCACATACACTCAGGGAGCAGATTCACGTTTGCATTAAAATGCACACCTGGTAGCAAGAACAGTTTTATGGGAGTTCTTGGGAAGTCAGTTAAGAGCCCAATCCAACCCTGACTCCATGCAGATAGCTTTGCCTTTTGTCTCCAAGCCCACTTGGTAATGAAGGCTTAGCTCTGTGACTGGAAAGCCAAAGAGCTTTGCTTTTTATCCAGAGAGTTTGCAAAGAGATTAACGTGGTCTAAAAGAATAAGAAACATCTGGGAACATAGGATTTGCATTTCCCTCTTGCCCTGATTGTGATCAAGTGCTGAGAATTGTGGCGAGGACAACTGAAGTTACCTTTCCCTTGAAAGAGTCTCCTGCACCTGCAATCCACACAGGTAAACAGTACAGGGGAACTCAGGTGCCTTGCTAACAGTTCTTGTCATCCAAGTGGTGACTGAAAGATATCATTTCTGTTCTCGATTTCTCCAATCTGAGCTATGTGTTGAGAGGGGAGTCAGAGGATGAAATTGGCAAGGCTTCTTTTCAATCAAGCAAAAGTAGACTGAAAATCTGATGCATTCCAATCACTGTCCCAGATGCTCCAGAGAATAAAATTATACTACAGAACAGTTCCTTTCCTTGATGTATGTAAGTTGATGATGCAGTGGGTGAAACAGATCTGCACACGGGTATTTGTCAATTATGGCGTGACTTCACATGGCATTTTTTTATCCTAATCTAGGTTTTCTTCCCCAAAGATAAGTTTCTTGGGACAGGAACGTGGAGGTGACAGGTTCAGTTCTTCATGGCTGTGACTTCTCATCTAAACAGCAGTAAACAGTCAGTGAGTAATTGTTGACTGAGTGGATCAGTGATTTTGATAAAATCTGACATGAGGACTCAAGAGATTTTCATTTTTCAAGGGGGCAAGGTCTAAGAGGAGTGATGTTTGAGTGTGGTTTTAATAAATTGACTGTTAGTTTCTAAGTTAGAAAAGTTATGGCATAAGGTGAATTAGCTTTGAGAAACGAAAGAATAGGAATGTAATTCCATTCCCACAAAACTACTTCCTAGGCCCGGGCCTTCTCTGTTTTCTCCTGTAAGTACCTCTCTACCCAAGCTACAAAAAAAGTTTGTTTTGCTTACCATATATAAACCCTTTGTTCCTTAGATTAGGATGCATGTGTCTGTTGTTATGCAGGCCTTTCTATGTTTGATTTTCAGTACAGCTGTCAGTATAGGCCAGCCAAACCATCATGGACTCAGGACTTCAATATCCTGGATTTGAAAACATAAATGAGCAAAAGAGAAAAGGAGCACAGGAGAGCAAAGGGCCAGATGCTGAGAAGTGCAAGCATCACCATTGGAAGCTGAAGCCAGGTCATGAAGAATGACATTTTGAGATTCAGAGGCATCTCAAATGCTCATGTTTCTAGCCAGTCTTTAGTCCTGAGGAATCAATCAATGTGTGCAGAACAAAGGATGAAAAAGCCCAGCAATGGGAGTCTCGAAACAACAAACCCTGCAAGATCCGGAACTTAACCAGCATGAGCATGAGAACCAAACATGAAGATCAACACAGGTGAACCTAAGCCAGGTGAGGTCAGGTCAAGAGATGTACTTGTCTGTAAGAAGCCATTTTACCAAAAGGAAAAAATATTATCTTACTCTCTAGTTTGAGCCACCAAAGCCATTTGTTTCATGGCTATGATATCCTTAGGTAGGACATCATCATATACACTTAAGTACTCTATGGATAAACATTTGAAGGCCCCATCTTTCCATCACAGAATGATATTGGCCCATGCCTAGCATCTCCACTGAGCTCAGAAACTAGAATGGCTCTTTCTCTCAGTGAAGGTCAAGTGAAGGCTTCTTGACAAAGGATGCTGCTCTTTTGGGGATATACAGACTATTTCATGTCTCGCTCTTTCTAGAAGACAGGGGCAAAAATTGCAACTCAGGCTTAAGAACTTGGAGTAATGAGTGGGATCAGGGGTGTACACACCCACCTTGGAACACCCAGAAGCCACCCCAGTTCACACACCTGATTCATACAAATTTAGACCTTAGAGTCATCTCTTACACCAACAAAAGACAACATTGAAGGACTTTGCTGTATTTCTCTTTATAAAGTGTTTTAGAAGATCAAAATCAAAGTAATTAATTCATCAAAACAGAGGTATATTTTTCCATACACTTTCATTGAAGATTTACTATCACCTCAAATGCTCCTTCAGAAATATTCCCTCCTGCACCATTAGCTCTGGGTCTGTGATCCTCTTCCTCCCATCCCTGAGCGCATCTGTTCCCAGCATTGATGCCACTTAAGCTGTTGCACCTTTATGAATGTCCTCTTCTCACCAGAGAACATGATCAAGTAATACTTTTACATTTGTTTGTTTGTTTATCTATTCATTTGGTATGTGGGTCTGGTGGGGAGGTGTGTGTGTGTGTGTGTGTGTGTGTGTGTGTGTGTGTGTGTGTGTGTGTGTGTGTAGATCAGAGGACAAATATGGGAGTCTATTCTCTCCTTTCACCATGTAGATCCTGAGTTCAGACCAGACCGAAGCCACTGGGTTTGGCAGAAGGTGTCTTTACACACTGAGCCTTCTTGCCTGCCTGAGAATGAGAGCTTTAAAGTTAGTGCTTACACTGAGTAATGTGGTGCTCCATTTGGAATGCATCTTGAGTTTATTAATAAGTGTTCATAGCATTGAATTTCTAAATTGATGTATGGTTAGGTGTTGTTTGTCTCGGCAAAGGACTAAGTTTCTAAAATATTCTATGAACACGTCTTCTTTAATGAAATAATAGATGGTCTGATATGTAAGAAATAATTATAAATGCTACATGTATACATACAATTTGCATAGATATGAACCATGCTGTTAAATAATAATAACTATCTTTAGTCCATTGTTTGGGCTTTAAGGTAACCTCTCACATGTTCTGGATGACCTTGAACAAATTTCTATCTCTCTTTCCTTTTGAGATATGGTCTCCTGTACAATCTAACCTGCAACCCCTATGTAGCCAAGAATGACTGTATAATTTTGAATTTGTGATCATCCTGCTTCAAACTCCCAAAGGATTGGGATTGACTACAAGTGTACACCTCTGAGACAAGTTTATTTGATGCTAGGGATGGAACCCAGGGTTTTGTGCAAGTGGGGCAAAAAACTCTACCAACCCAGTCATATTCTCACACCTTGGACAAGTGTGCTTCCCATCTTAGATCTCAGACAGAGATACAATCTGGCATTCCTATATCCTTTTAATAATTACAGAAACTTGGGGGACACTTTATAAGTAGATTTTGTTTTCATTAGTATTATATGCAAACAACATGCTTGAACTTTCTTTCGGTGGCAGCCATTTCACAACTATAGAGCATTAATACAAAGTGTCGGGTCTGGGAAAAATTCTTGGCCAATGTCTCCATACTACTCATGGTCTATATTCCATTCCAAGCCTGGTGGTCCACAGCCCACAGGCTAGACACCTGCTTCTGTGGTCATGTTGGAACATAGCCATGTCTGTTAACCTACATGTTGTCTTCTCTCCCTTCTTTGCCTTAGGGCAGCACTGACTGGTGTTATACAGACAGTATGGCCCACTAAGCTTACAGCATTAATCTTCTGACTCTGCTTGTCACCTCTCTTCTCCTACATGATCAGTTTTAGTCTAAGAATCCTGAGTACATTCAGCCTACATACTTGGTCAGGAAAAAATATGGACAAAGAAAATGTCTGGTTACCCTGTATGCTCTGATTTTGTGGGTTGGGTCTAATTTTCAATGTCTTTTGTAATTCTAGCATTCAGATTTGATCTAAGGCAAGCGCCTCTGGTTCAGTGAAAACAACGAAGGGTGTGTAGTGTGATGCAATTGTCTTTGCTTTTGGCTTATGGATATTGACTGACTTTACGGTTGTGTTTGGGTCTACCTGTAAATCTGTGTCCACATTCTGCATTGCTTATGAAAATATGGGATTTTGAATAAACCCCAGACCTTATTGTAACATCTTGCTTGTTACCTTATTCCCAAGGTAAATAAAATCTGAGTCATATTTATTTTGCACTTTATGTTACTCATAGTTTTACCTTTACAAAAATAATGCATATAGGCTGGAGGTGGTGGTCCACACTGTCATCACAGCAATTGGGAGACCAAGGCAATGAGGAGTATGGATCTTAAATTTTAGGCTAGTCTGTGTTTGCATTGTGAGGTCCTGTATGAAAAAACAAAGATGTTCCCTTAAAAGTGTGTATATTTGGACCGAGAAGGAAGCTCAGCCAGTAAACTGCTTTCTGTGCAAACTCGAGGACCTGAACCCAATCCCAGTACCGCATGAAAAGTGAATGTGATAGGACAAGCTTACAATGAAAACCCAGACACAGTGGCACATACATGTGCTCCCGGTGCTGTAGAGACAGAGGTAGGCAGATCTGTGTGGCTCTCATGCCAGTCAGCTCCCTCTAGCCAGGCAGCCCCAGGGAGATCATACTTCAAAAAGAAAGGTAGAAAATGGTTGAAAAATAACACTTGAGATTGATCTGGGGCTGACACACACACACACACGCACAGGTACATTCACACATACATGCATACACGCACACTTTCACCTGCATATGTGTGTGTACATTTGAGCATATACACTCAAAATCAATATGTGAATATCAAAAATAAAAAGGGACTTATAGATTATGCAGCCACCACCTAAATCCCTGTGCTGAATCAAGAAGCCCAGAACTAGTGTTAAAAGGTAAGCCTTCAGTTGGTCTAGTTTACTGTCTCCTGCCCATCTTCTTAGTGAGATGTTCAGAGTCAGATGAATCACTTAACATCTCTCTCTAAACCTCAATTTTCTCCTCTGTAATGTGGTTATTTGAATAATTTCTACCTCATATGGTTGTATGAGGATTAAGTGACATAATTCATGTACAACATCTAATATTCAGCAAACAACCTGCCAAAGCCAGCTCAGATTGTTGTAATCGTGGTTGGAAATTGCATTTTCACTCATTAGCTGAATGAAATCTCCAGCTTCTACCTCATGTTACCTTCTGCCAGCTGTCTGCACACAGCTCTTCTGGCTTGGGTTGGATTCTTACAAATGCTGCAGCTGAGACAAGGCTGAGAGGAGGCTGATTGGGTAGAGAATGCCTCTGAAAGTAAAGATGAAGAAGCAAGGAAAAGAAGAGGCAGAGGGAACCATAATAACAAAAGACGGGGAGGGGGGGTCCCATGTATCTGAAGCTGACCTCTAACTCAATGAAGATGACCTCAGGCCTCAAATCCTTCTTTCTCTACTTACCAAGTGCCAGGATTATAGGTGTGTACCACCATTCCTGAAGCCACAGCTTTGTGCATGTTCTGTGGGCACTCTGACAAGTACGCTTCCAGCCCATTATCCCAAAACTTTATCACCAAAGCAAAACAGTACCGACAGCACAAAGACCAGTGCTCGCTGAGAATCTGAAGACAAGCAGGAGAGGAACGTGAGCAGGTAGAGCACAAGAGAGCTTTAGCACAATGAAACCATCTTGTAAGATACTGAACTGTAGTCCACGCCATTCGTCTATTGCCATAGAGCTGTGTAGAACATCAATCCTCAGGTAAACTATAAATTTCAGTTAATAATCATCGTTGACATTCATCCATTGCAGCTCTGTGCAACAGAGAGTCAAAGTTTGAAAAAAAATAGGAAATGTGAGGGTTAGGGGGATATGGGAATTTTATACTCTCTGCTGGCATCTTCCGTAAACTCAAAACTGTTCTTTAATAATGGTTGCTAGGGGACACGGGCTCATAATCCCCCTTCTGTAGGCAGCTAATGGTTAATGAGGGAAGGAGAGACATTTCCTTCAGTGGTATAGCTTCTTGTGTGGTACCTATCATCTTCCTGTAAGTAACCATTCATCCCTAAGGAAAGTCACTGGGAGGAGAGAAGGAAAATAGAAGAGAAAATACTTGGGAGAAGAAGCAGATCAAATGAGTGGTACACAGGAGTGTGTAAGGAGGAGTAATGTGATCAAAATATATTACATACATGTATAAAATCTCATAATGAAACCTATTATAGTAGTTAATTAATATCTTCAAATAAACCTTTAAAATCAGTTTCATTAATTTAAAGCAAAAACATTATAGCAATTTCTTGCGGATTGATAGTGTGACTTACCATTAAGATGAGGAAAACAAAGCTCTGGCATGTTTCCGGTGGCCACAGGATGTTAACGGCCTGGTGGGGGGCAGAGGTGTAGTGTGCATGGCCATGCTTCACCTCACTTTTCTACAGGCTTCCTCCAGCCTCTGTGCTTTGGGCTCTCTCTCTCCTCCATGGAAATCTGTCTTCAGTCTTTGCCTTCGCTGCTACTGTGACATGGCCTGTCCCCTGGGGTCACCCTGCCAGCACTCTGTACTCATACTTTCCAAGCGACCCAGCTCATCAACTTGAGGCTTTCTAATGAGCCTGGGAAGTGTCATCACTCCTCAGTCCCCGTTTCGCTGAGGTATCTCAGGGCTGTGATGTATGGATCAATCTAAGTGCTTCTGGTCTTCGCAAAGCCTAGACCAGTGGCAGCCCTGGGACTCCAACTCACTCAGTTACCCTTTCACTAATTTATAATTTAGCTGACACAACTCCGTTGCTGTTTTATTTGTCTCCAATGAATGTCAATTGATACACAGGACAAGGCATTTGGGAGCTAAATTAACAAAATCATTGCATGAATTAGTTAGACCTCACTGAAATACAACACCCATTTTCCTACTTTCTTTGAAACATTCCACAAAGAGCTTACGAGCCTCCCCACCCCGACCCTGGCACCCTGTCTCACTTCTATCTTCTCTGAATTTTGTACCTCAAAATAATTTACTCTGTACAGAGAATCACAGCTCAGATGATAACGCTCCAAATATATAAATAATAATGAAAACCTTTAATAAAATCAGACATAAGTTATGCATGCAGACATCAATTACAACAGATTTTAAAGGTTTTGATCTAGAACCCGGGTGGTGTTACATTTAGACTAATAACTGTAAGCATGATTTATGTGTTTGCAACCAAAATGGTTTCAGTGCCTCGATATATGTCCAAAGAAAAATTTATAGTCTGCTACAGAATGTATAAATAATGAACAGCCATATGTCATCGCACATTTGAAAATGTGACTCTCTTTTGCAGTTGCAATGGGGTAAAATGAATTAAAATCTTAAGTTCATCGGGAATCAACTTATTTGGAAGCTCTTTAAGAAATGTACATGAATACAAACACTGATTTAATATTTTTTTTCTCCAAGTCAAAGAAAAATGGCCATTGTAAAAATGACAAACACTCTAAAGCGACATCGGGAGTCCTCAAATTAAACAGGGACCGGAAAGAGAAAGGGAGGCTTGGTGTGGATGTGGGAGGAAAGACTCCAGACAGGTCTTTTTCTACTTCTGCTGGGACTGCAAATTATTATGGAGGCTTTTAATATAGTCAAAATAAGTAAGTTAGTTGATGGCAGTATTTTACACGTAGGTTTTTCAGCAATCCAGATACAGCGGATGGTGGGAGACACTCTACAGCACAACATAAGCCATTCTCTATTTTGAGTCTCTGCAAGTCCCCTAAGGCATTGCTTCTTAACTGTAAATAGGACAAAAAAGTTCACTAGACAAAGCAGCTGGAAGGGATTAAAAATTATAATAAATGGCCGAGAGTGGTGACACATGCTTGCAACCCAGTGTGTGGAAGGTTGTACCAGGAAGGTCAAGAATAATGTGGAAAGAAAGAAAGAAAGAAAGAAAGAAAGAAAGAAAGAAAGAAAGAAAGAAAGAAAGAAAGAAAGAAAGAAAGAAAGGAAGGAAGGAAGGAAGGAAGAAAGGAAGGAAGGAAGAGAAAGAGAGAAAGAGAAAAGGGTAACCAGTATCCTTCCTTGCATCAGCAGTTTGTGTTCAGCGTGTATCAGTTCCAGTGTCTTCTGTGCTCGTTCAATAATGGACAATAACATGTGGAGGCACAAGTCTTACTGTGTTTATCTTCTTAGGGATTGAGTCTAGAAGAAGACTACCAAATACCAATGTCTCTCTTCACTAAGTGAATTTGGGAATTAGTGAAAGCGGTGCTGGGGAGATGGCTTGGTGGGAAAGGCGCTTGATGTGCAAGCTGGCAGACTTGCATTTCATTCACTTTACCAGTGTATGAAGCCAGGTGCCACTGCAGCTGCCATCCCAACACTTCCATAGAAATTGAATAACTCAGGAGCCCACAGGCCAGCTAGACCACAATGTCCTGCACAGCAGAAACAACAGGGACTTCTCTGCTTCCACCAAGTGGACAGTGAGACATGATTTCCAAAATTATCTGACCTCCACATATGTACCATGACACAAAGGCCTGATACACACATGAATGCATGCATGCACACACACACGTAATATATAAATAAAAATGAATAAGTATCGCGTACTATGATTCCATGGCTCTAATAGGCACTGGAAGACAACCTGTTGAGAGTTAAGAGTGGGAATGGTTGCACAGTTGAGATTGTTGCAAAGTGTTCTTTGTTAATATATTTATAGAAAATAGAAACTTACCTGTTGACATTCTAACACAATGTCACTATTTCATCCTTGACAATAAAAAACTCTCTGAAAAGTTATTCCTCAGCTCTGGGGGTTGAGATATGCTGATGAGAGTGTAATTTGTCTTCCTAACTCTGTGTTATCAAGAGCACATGAGCCTGATGGGATATAATTTAGTAATGGTTATTGTGAGGATCTGGTACTGGTTTTGATTGTTTGTTCATGTTTCCTGCTAAATGGTCTCTAACTGCTGTGTTTTGATTTCTTCTCTTGATTTCAATGGTCTCCATTACTTCCCTCAAATTTAACTTCCAATTCCTTCTGCTTTTGGCTTTACCTTTAATTATTCTTCCTAATTGCTCTTGTGTATAACTGGCAACCTAGTAGCCAAGTATCTATCATTGCACAACAGAATGATTTCAAATGCATGGGTTTGGAATAATTAGCTAATATCTCCCCTGGTTCTGTATGCTGTGTGGGAGAGATAGCTCTCACTTGGTATGTTTGCTCTAGTGCTAATCAGATAGCAGCTGGGTTGGAGTTACCAGAAGTCTTGACTGGGCTACATGCCCAAGGAGTTCAGCACCTGCATGACACCTGCTGCTGGATGCTGGAGCGATGCTCAGCTGCAGTAGGTGTTCAACTGAGGCTGGGAATTCTCATCTGAAACTGTAGACGCTCAGCAGGAATCATAGATGCTGAGTCTGAATCCTAGCTAGGGCTGAGGATTCTCAACTTTGGCTACAGATGCTCAACTGAGATTAGGGATGCTCAGATGAGGTGCAAAGGCTCAGGTTAGTTTGTGGATGCTGAGACTGGCTATGAATGCCCACAGCGGCTATGGATACTTATCTGGGGGATGCTTATCTGGAGTTCATATTGAGCTACTAGTGCTCAGCTGGGGACACAGATACTGGTTGCTCAGATGGGACAGGTCCCTACCCAAGTCTTCTTGTGACTTAACCATAGCTGTGTTCTGAGAAAAAATAGCCCTAAATCAACATTCCCAAAGATCTGGTTTAAAGATGAAAAGCTCCATAAGCCTATCACATCATTTGTGCCTTATTTCATTCTTCAAAGCATACCTAGGGACAACAGAAGGGTAAAATAACAGGAGACATAATTCACTGGGATGTGTATTATGGAGATTAGCTTCAACAACGGTGGTTGAAAGCGGATCTAAGAAAACTGGATGCATGTATATCCAGATAGCCTGCAACTAATGCTTTCCAAAGGCCTTTTCTTTTAACTCTTCATCTTCTGATTATCAAGGTTACACTTAGGTCATGTTTGGGGATGTGAAGTTGGGTAGTATTTTTAACTGAAATTATTTTAATATTTTTCCTTTAATTTTATTATTGTTATCATTTATTCAATTTGTATTCTGGCTGTGGCCCCCTCCCTTGTCTCCTCCCAATCTCATCCTCCCTCCCTCTTCTTCCCCTATGCCCCTCCCCTCATCCACTGGTAGGAGAGATATATCTTCCTTTTTAAAGATCTATTTTTATTTTATGTGTATAAGTGTTTCATCTGCATATATGTATGTCTATCACATACATATCATCTCCCTCAGGCCAAAAGATAGCAACAGATTCCCTGGATCTGGAATTGCAGCTGTTTATGAGCCACCATGTGGGTGTGGGAACTGAACCTGGATCCTGTGCAAGATCAGCAAGTGCTCATAACCTCTTACCTCCTTTAAAAACATTTTATTAATGTTTCTTATAAGATGTTTTTACAAGGATTTTAGAAATTTTGTCAGTGTGCCTTTTGATCAGAGCTTGTTCAACTTCCTTTTGTTTCCTTCTATGATGGGAGTAATTTGGTTCAACTCAAAGCACACCTTTCACTATACGTTAGAGTTGGAACAAAGATCATGTATGTTTTGCATAGGAGAATTTTATGAAGATAAAAGAATCTTTTTAAAGTGTTTTTCTACATGTTTGTTCTCATTGGACCAAATAAAAATTCAGTGAAGTAAAAAGCAAAACCTAAAAAGAAAAGAAAGAAAGAAATTATTCAGGCATTTTATCTGTGTTCTGTAGATGACAGATGAATGGAAAGAGCCCAAACGCTAGAGCACTGGTCCCCTGAAATGAATATCTTACAGTTTGTTTAACTCCGTATTTTTGTGTTTAGTTTTATTGTTGTTTAGTGTGTGTTTGGTTGTCTGTTCTGTTTGGCATGGAGACAGGATATCATTCGATAGTTGTTCTAGTTTGCTTCCTTATGCTGTGATAAACACCATGAACAGAAGCAACTGAGAAGAGGAACTGGTTTGTTTCAGCTTACATTTCTATCACTGAGGGAAGTTGGGACAAGAACTTAAGAAGGAACTGAAACAGAAATCATGGAAGACTTTTGCCTGCTGGCTCCTTCGTGGGTTCACTCAATGGCCTATGCTCAGCTAACTTTCCTTTTGTAGTTGTTTGTTTAGTTTTTGTTGTTGTTGTTGTTTGGCACAGGGTTTCTTTGTGTAGCCTTGGCTGTCCTGAACTCACTTTGTAGAGGAGGTTGGCCTTTGATCTCATGGATAGCTGCTGGCCTCTGCCTCAGCGAGTGTCAGTTAACTTTCTTATACAACAGATCTTCCTGCTTAGGGATGGGTCTAATCACAGGGGCCTGGATGTTTCTGTATCAACTGACAATCAAGACAATGTCTTACAGGCAAGCCCACTGGCAGTCTCATCTGATCAAGGCAATTTTCAATGGAGACAACATCTTCCCAGGTAAGGTTATGTCCGGTTGACAATAAAACCTAACTAAGACAGTTTTCCAGTATAATCTTGAGCTTGTGACTCAAGTGATCCTCCTGTTTCAGCCTCCCCAGTAGCTGAGACTACTGGCATGCTAAAGGCATGGCACAATGCCTTGCTTTAAGTAACTTTATTTTATAAAATTAGTGCGCTAACTCTTGAGCTGTAGGGTCATGTGCAGATCTCTATTTTACAATCCTTTGAAGGCTGCTGTCCTCTTGAAGCTAAATCTTGTGTCTACACACTTTCCCTTCCTCAGCACCAATTTCTCTTGTGTATTTTTTGTGCTTTTCCACATTAGTCAACAACCATCACTTGAAGTTTCTGCTTCCTCCCCCATATTGTCTGGTTTTATCTTGCTTGTTAAAGCCATGTATCTCAGCATAAACATTCTGAGTTGTTCACTTAGCTGATCTACTTGATTTGAGATCGGATCTTGCTCTCCCTTCAGCATTACTAGAGTTTGGATCTGATTATGCTAATAGCTGTCCCTCATTGGCAAATATCCAGGGTAATTAATTAACTTATAAAACAAAAGGGGGCATATGATCTAGGAGGTCCGAGGTTTAAGTACAGTATCCCCATTGCTTTGAGCATCTAGTGGGTGTGCTTGATGAAGGGCAGGGTGGGTAGGGAGCATAAGAGAAAGACGGGAGCTGGAGTCCTAGGATCTTCTGGTGAGCATATCCTCAATGATCTAAGGGACTACTATTAGGCACACCAACTTGAAATAATCCCAGCCCATTGTCTAGGTATTAACTTGAAAATTCTCATGAGCCAGGTTACACAGGCTGCCTGTCCAATGTCAACAAGCAGCTTTCCCCCACTTCAACGGAGAAGAACAGTTAATAAAACACCTGCTATGTTCCATTTTGTATGGTGCTTCTCTCTTCTGGCCCTTCTTTTATTTTTCTATGAAATGAGAATAATAAATCCTCACTCAAAATGTGATCAAGAGACTTCAGAAAGAATAGATATATGATCAAAACATTGTAAGTCAATTATTCATGCCAGTTTCTCCCATGTACCATACCTATGAAGCACAAATACACAGGAAGTAGGGGTGAGCATAAATTTGTGTGTGTGTGTCAGCATGTAACATTTTATGTTGTAGGTATTTTCAGCCTTGTTTAATCCTAGTTCCTCATTAATGTAAGTTTTAATAGAGGGAGAGAGGGAAGCAGTAATTGGAGGAGAGTTTATTTAAAAATTAGTTACAAAAGTTAGAAAAGAATTTAAGGAAACTACCACAGACAATGCATTCTCTTTAAGGTGAAGCCTAAGAATTGTGCCAAGAGGGTGTGGAAAGCAGCCAACCGTGGTGACCTGGAATAAATGGCCCTAAAATATAATCTCTTCTTCTAGCTTAGCTGATACCGTCTGTGAATAAACCTCAAAAGCAGGAGCTACTGTGTCCTTGCTCATGTAAAGCATTGAAGCTAGCAAGACCCTTAACACAGCCCTTATTTCTTCAGAAGACAATGGCTTTGGTCAACTGAAGCTAATCCATCATCAGGCTTAAGTCAGACCTAGAGCCTCAGGCTTTGGAGTCAAGAAAGGGCCTTCTTTCTTCAAGTGCTCCTAGGAATGTTATATCTTTTTAAGTGATAATACACATAAATGTAAAACAGACTGTGATTGCCTTATTATCAAATACTTGTCTCCTAACTACAGGGCAAACATACTCTTCTTTTGTGTTTCCACTTCAGTTGGCACAAATTGCTTCCCTATATATTGTAGGGATAACAGTTTTTCAGGGAATAGAAAGAAGTGAATGTCTCGTTCAAATACATAATATGTGAAGAGCAAAATACAAATGTGAGGTTCCTGTTTTTCAAAAGTATTTCTGTTTGTGTGTGTGTACAGGTAAATGTTTATATGTAAGTGTGTGTATTAATGTGTGTGTTCATTTGTCTGCAAGTACATGGGTGTTTGTGTTAATCGGCCATAGTACAACCTTGGATGTCCCTCCTCAGGCTGCTATCCATATGAGTGAGATCCTGTGGAGCTGGAGTAATAGGTGCCTATGAGCTGCCTAGATGTGTGTTGGAAAACAAACTCAGATCCTCTGCAAGAACAGTGCATTCTTTTTTTAAGTCTTTTTTAAAATAATTTTATTATTATTAATTACACTTTATTCGTTTTGTACCCCCATAAACCCCTCCCTCCTCCCCTCCCGATTCCACCCTTCTTCCCCTTTCTGCATGCGTGCCCCTCCCCAAGTCCACTGATAGGGGTGGTCCTCCTCTCCTTCTTACTGATCTTAGACTATCAGTTCTCATCAGAAGTGGCTGCATTGTCATCTTCTGTGGCCTGGTAAGGTTGCTTCCCCCTCAGGGGAGGTGATCAAAGAGCAGGCCAACCAGATTATGTCAGAGGCAGTCCCTCTTCCCATTACTATGTAACCCACTTGGAAACTGAACTGCTATGGGCTACATCTGTGCAGGGGTTTTAGGTTATCTCCATGAATAGTCCTTGGTTGGAGTATGAGTCTCTGGGAAGTTCCCTGTGTTCAAATTTTCTTGTTCTTTTGCTCTCCTTGTGGAGTTCCTGTGCTCTCCAGCTCTTACTCTTTCCCACTTCTTACATAAAATTCCATTCACTCTGCCCGACAGTTGGCCATCAGGCTCAGCATCTGCTTTGATAGTCTGCAGGGCAGAGGCTTTCAGAGGCCCTCTGTGGCAGGTTCCTGGGTTGTTTCCTGTTTTCTTCTTCTGGCTTTCAGAGGCCCTCTGTAGCAGGTTCCTAGGTTGTTTCCTGTTTTCTTCTTCTTCTGATGTCCATCCTCTTTGCCTTTCAGGATGGGGTTTGAGCATTTTACTTAGGGTCCTCTCTTTTGCTTAGTTTGTTTAGATGTACTGATTTTAGTGGGTTTATCCTATGTTGTATGTTTATATGAGTGAGTATATATCGTGTGTGTCTTTTTGCTTCTGGGACAACTCACTCAGGATGATCCTTTCCAGGTCCCACCATTTACCTGCAAATTTCATGACTTCCTTATTTTTCATTGCTAAGTAATACTCCATTGTAGAGATGTACCACAGTTTCTGCATCCATTCTTCAGTTGAAGGGCGTCTAGGCTGTTTCCAGCTTCTGGCTATTACAAATAAAGCTGCTACAAACATGGTTGAGCAAATGTCCTTTTTGTGTACTTGAGCCTCTTTTGGATATATGCCTAGGAGTGGTATAGCTGGATATTGAGGAAGCGCTATTCCTAGTTGTCTGAGAAAGCGCCAGATTGATTTCCAGAGTGGTTGTACAAGTTTACATTCCCACAAGCAGTGGAGAAGGGTTCCCCATTCTCCACAACCTCTCCAGCATGTGTTGTCACTTGAGTTTTTTATCTTGGCCATTCTGATGAGTGTAAGGTGAAATCTCAGGGTTGTTTTGATTTGCATTTCCCTAATGGCTAATGACATTGAGCATTTCTTTAAATGCTTCTCTGCCATTTGATATTCCTCTACAGAGAGTTCTCTGTTTAGCTCTGTTTTCCATTTTTAAGTACTTGGTTTGCTGCTTTTCAGCTTCTTTAGTTCTTTATATATACTGGATATGAGTCCTCTGCCAGATAAAGGTTTGGGGAAGATTCTTTCCCAAACTGTAGGCAGTTACTTTGTTTTGATGACAGTGTCCTTTGCTTTACAGAAGCTTTTCAGTTTCATGAGGTCCCATTTATTGATTGTTGCTCTTAGAGCCTGTGCTGTTGGTGTTCTGTTCAGGAAGTTTTCTCCTGTACCAATGAGTTCTAGGGTATTCCCCACTTTTTTTCTAGCCAATTTAATGTGTCTGGTTTTATGTTGAGTTCTTTGATCCACTTGGACTTCAGTTTTGTGCAGGGTGATAAGTATGGATCTATTTTCATTTTTCTATATGTAGACATCCCGTTGGACCAGCAACATTTGCTGAAGATGCTATCATTTTTCCATTGTATGGTTTTGGCATCTTTGTCAAAAATCAGGTGTCTATAAGTGTGTGGGTTTATTTCTGGGCCTTCTGTTTGGTTCCATTGATCCACCATTCTGTTTCTATGCCAGTACCATGCAGTTTTTATAACTGTTGCTCTATAGTAGTACAGCTTGAGATCAGGGATGGAGATGCCTCCAGAAGATCTTTTATTGTAGAGGATTGTTTTAGCAATCCTGGGTTTCTTGTTACTTCATACGAAGTTGAGAATTTTTCTTTCCAGGTCTGTAAAGAATTGTGTTGGCAATTTGATGGGAATTGCATTGAATCTGTAGATTGCTTTTGGTAAGATGGCCATTTTTACTATGTTAATCCTGCCAAGCCATGAGCATGGGAGATCTTTCCATCTTCTGATATCTTCTTCTAATTCTTTCTTCAGAGACTTGAAATTTTTTTCATACAAGTCTTTGACTTGCTTAGTTAGGGTTACACCAAGGTACTTTATGTCCTTTGCGGCTATTGTTCACGGTGTTGTTTCCCTAATTTCTTTCTCAGCCCTTTTGTCTTTTGTATACAGGAGGGCTACTGATTTTTTTGAGTTAATTTTGTATCCGGCCACTTTGCTGAAGGTGTTTATCAGCTGTAGGAGTTCCCTGGTAGAGTTTTGGGGGTCACTCATGTATACTATCATATCATCTGTAAATAGTGATAATTTGACTTCTTCCTTTCCAATCTGTATCTCCTTGATCTCCTTCAACTGTCTTATTACTCTAGCAAGGACTTCCAGCACTATGTTGAAGAGATATGGAGAGAGTGGGCAGCCTTGTCTTGCCCCTGATTTCAGTGGGATTGCTTTAAGTTTCTCTCCGTTTAGTTTGATGTTGGCTATAGGCTTGCTGTATATGGCCTTTACTATGTTTAGATATGTGCCTTGTATCCCTGATCTCTCCAATACTTTAAACATGAATGGTTGTTGGATTTTGTCAAATGCTTTTTCAGCATCTAGGGAGATTATCATGTGGTTTTTTTTCTTTCAGTTTGTTAATATGGTGGATCACATTGATGGATTTTCGTATATTGAACCACCCCTGCATACCTGGGATGAAGCCTATTTGGTCATGGTGGATGATATCTTTCATGTGTTCTTGGATTCGGTTTGTGAGTATTTTGTTGAGTATTTTTACATCAATGTTCATAAGGGAGATTGGCCTGAAATTCTCTTTCTTTGTTGAGTCTTTGTGAGGTTTAGGTACCAAGGTGACTGTGGCTTTAAAGAATGAGTTTGGTAATGTTCCTTCTGTTTCTATTTTGTGGAATAGTTTGAAGAGAATTGGTGTTAGCTCTTCTTTGAAGGTCTGGTATAATTCTGCATTGAAGCCATCTGGTCCTGGGCTCTTTTTGGTTGGGAGACTTTTGATGATCGCTTCTATTTCTTTGGGGGATATAGGACTATTTAATTGATTTACCTGGTCCTGATTCAGCTTTGGTAAGTCAAATCGATCAAGAAAATTGTCCATTTCATTTAGATTTTCAAATTTTGTTGCGTATAGACTTTTGAAGTAAGTTCTAATGATTGTTTGGATTTCCTCAGTGTCTGTAGTTATTTACCCTTTTTCATTTCTGATTTTGTTGATTTGGGTGGTGTCTCTCTGCCTCTCAGTTAGCTTGGCAAAGGATTTGTCAATCCTGTTGATTTTCTCAAAGAACCAGCTCTTGGTTTCATTGATTCTTTGAATTGTTTTATTTGTTTATAATTGATTGATTTCAGCCCTGAGTTTGATTATTTCCAGCTGTCTACTCCTTTTTGGTGTGTCTGCTTCTTCTTTTTCTATGGTTTTTAAGTGAGACATTAAGTTGCTTGAATGAGCTGTCTCGATTTTCTTCTTGAAGGCGCTTAATGCTATGAACTTTCCTCTTAGCACTGCTTTCATTGTGTCCCTCAAGTTTGGGTATGTTGTGTCTTCATTTTCATTGATCTCCAGAAAGACTTCAATTTCTTTCTTTATTTCTTCCCTGACCCAGCTGTCTTTTAGCAACAAGTTGTTCAGTTTCCATGTGTGTGTAGGCTTTTTGCTATTTCTGTTATTGTTGAGGTCCAGTTTTATTCCATGATGATCAGACAAGATACCAGGGATTATTTCAATCTTCTTTTATCTGTTGAGGTTTTTTTTTGTGACCAACTATATGGTCTGTTTTGGAGAAGGTTCCATGAGGTGCTGAGAAGAAGGTAAATTCTTTTGTGTTTGGGTGTAAAGTTCTATAAATGTCTGTTAGGTCCATTTGATTCATGACCTCTGTTAGAGACATTGTTTCTTTGTTTAATTTCTGTTTTGTTGACCTGTCCTTTGTTGAGAGTGGGGTGTTGAAGTCTCCTACTATTAATATGTGGGGATCTATATGTGATTTAAATTTTATCAATGTTTCTTTAACAAATGTGGGTGCTCTTGTATTTGGGGCATAGATGTTCAGGATTGTGATGTCTTCCTGGTGGAATTTTCCTTTGATGAGTATGAAGTGTCCTTCCCCATCTCTTTTTATTAATTTTGGTTGAAAGTCTATTTTATCAGATATTAGAATGGCTACTCCTGCTTGCTTCTTGGGTCCATTTGCTTGGAAAGTTGTCTTCCAACCCTTTACCCTCAGGTAATGTCTATCTTTGTGCCTTAAGTGTGTTTCTTCTATGCAACAGATTGCTGGGTTTTGTTTACGTAGCCATTCTGTTAGTCTGTGTCCTTTTAATGGAGAGTTGAGTCCATTGATGTTGAGAGAGATTAATGACCAGTGGCTGTTAGATCCTTTGATTTTGATGTTGGCTGTGGTTATAAGGTTGTGTGCTTGGTTGCTTTTTGTTTTACTGTAGTAAGGTTAATTATTTCCTGTGTTTTCTTGAAAGAAGCTAATTCTTTTTGGGTTGTATTTTCCCTTCCAGTGTCTTCTGTAATGCTGGATTTGTGTGTAGGTATTGTTGAAATTTGTTTTTGTCATTGAATATCTTGTTTTCTCTGTCTATGAGGACTGAGAGCTTTGCAGGGTATAGTAGCCTGGGCTGACATCTGTGTTCTCTTAGGGTCTGCATGATATTCATCCAGGCCCTTCTGGCTTTCATAGTCTCTGTTGAGAAGTCAGGTGTGATTCCAGTGGGTTTGCCATTATATGTTACTTGGCCTTTTTTCCCTTGCAGCTTTTAGTATTTTTTCTTTGTTCTGTATACTTACTGTTTTGATTATTATTTGGTGGGAGGATTTTCTTTTCTGGTCAAATTTGTTGGGTGTTCTGTAGGCCTCATGTATTCTTATTGGCCTCTCCTTTAACTTGGGGAAATTTTCTTCAATGATTTTGCTGAAAATATTTTCTGGGCCTTGGAGAAAGGAGTCTTCTTTTTCCTCTATACCTATTATTCTTAGGTTTTGCTTTTCCTATTGTCTTGGATTTCTTGGACTGTCTGTGTCAGGAATTTTTTGGATTTAACATTTTCTTTGACAGATACATCGATTTCTTCCATTGTATCTTCTACACCTGAGATTCTTTCTTCCATCTCTTGTAGTCTGTTGGTTATGCTTACCTCTGTAGTTCCTGTTTTCTTCCCTAGATTCTTCTTCTCCATTATTTCCTCCATTTGTGTTTTCTTTAATTTTTCCAGTTCTATCTTCAGGTCTTGAGTTGTTTTGTTTACTTCCTTCACCTGTCTGATTGTACTTTCCTGTTTTTCTTTTAGTTCCTTCAACTCTGTTTCTTTTATTTCATTCAGTGCTTTAAGCATTTTCTTTCTAAAGGCCATAAACTGTTTGGCTGCACTTCCTCTATTTCTTTATGGATGGCAGTATTCTGTTTGAGTTTATCTTCCTCTATGTCTTTATGTATCTTATTTGTTTCCTCTGTTATCATTTTCTTGGATTTCAGTTATGCTGGGGTGTCCAGGGCTACTTGCCCCTGGGTAACTGGGTTTTGGAGATGCCATATTGCTCTGTTTTTTGTTTCTTGAGCTTTTATGCTGGCCTCTACCCATTGTGCTATCTTAGGCATTTGGGGTTATTTTCTGGTGTTTTCTGGTGATCCTGTGGTGGAGAGAATCCCCTTGGCAGAAAGCTGGTTTTTCTTGAAGGAAGTGTTCTCAGCTTTTTGGGTATAGTCCCTGGATGGCTGGCGTTTTTTCAGGAGCTCACCTCAGGGATAGAGACCTGAGTGGTAACTGTGGGCTTTGTTAGTCGAGAGGGTTCTCCTCTCACCCAGGGAAGTTCTGAAGATAGCTGCCCTGTTTCTGGGTTTCTTGCTGTAAATTTAATGATCATCTGCTGTGACCCAGTTGGACATCTGGCACACAGCAACTGTTTGTGCCTGTGTCTGGAGCACAGCTGGGCAATGCCAGCTCGGCCCTGCCGGTCTGCAAGACTTTTTCCAGGGAAGGCTTGGGTGATTTAAGTCAGTACAGTTTCCTTCCTTCCTTGTGGATTCTCTGGAGACTGGAACTCCCAGTCTCTTTTTTGCCCTGGGGCGCACCACTCAGTCTCCGCCAGCTAGCTGGCATGCAAAAACTGCCTGTGTCTGCCTTTCCAGCCTTTGGGAGCCTGGGCATCAACAGTGCATTCTTTTAAGCACCATTCTCCCATCCCTTTATCTTACTGGTTTTTGTCTTTTTTGCTTTGTTTTGCTTGTTTTTGAGGGAAGGTCTCTCAACTGGTCTGGAGCCATTCAAACAGGCTAAGCTGGTTAGCCAGTGACCCCCACGCCCAGCCCTGGAATTGCAAGCATTGTTTATCATGCCCTGCTTTTTAGCATGCCTTCTAGGTATCAAACTCAAGTCCTCCTCAATCTTGCTCACCAAACACTGACTGACTGAGCTTCTCCCAGCCCTTTGTAACAGGATTTTAAGATCACAAGTAATGTGTGTCATAGATAACATGCATGTTCACACTAACTTTACAATGGTTTGTAAGTAGTGACTGTAGAGAAGTTCTTATCCTACAATTTGATCATAGGCAAAAGGCAGGTGATGATAGAAGCTTCCTTTTTACTTTTAGCAACCACAGTACTGTATATCCACCCTACTCAGGTCTTACAAAAACCACAAGGTTAGCCACAGTTTCTAAAGAACAAATTTGATTTTTATAAAAAATTAAATGGCCCATCTTAAGTCAGTCTCACTCAATGGTAGAATTTTGGTTTAAGAACTGCTACCTGATCTTGCTAAGCCTGTCTGAAAACTCATGGGAAATGCTATTTCAATTCTATTGACTGGGCCAACTTAAGGAGAATTTTTTTTTTTTGTTATTATCATCAGGAACATAATGTTGAGAGAAATTAAATTCACTAGTAAGCCTCATAGTGGTAACTTATTTTTTAAGCCTCACTTTAAATTAATGCATTTATTCTGGATTTTGTTTGTATAAGAGTCAGGCATACTTACTCTGTGAAGATGCTTTGATTTTTACAACTGAATTATAGTAGCAGACCGGACAGTGCATACTCATTTTGGGGAGCCTCCATGTTTAATTGGAGATATAAGAGTGCCCAGGCAAGGTTTCCACACCTCTTCCTCCTCTGCAGTTGCCTGGACAACACTAAAGTTCAAGGATCTATGCTCAGTTCTTTCTTTTAGGGGTTAGTTTTTGGCAATGATCTTCCAAAGTTTTACCATGTTATCAGGTTCCAGCAGCCAGGAAGACAGAATCAATCACTGACAGACACCCTAGACACAGGAAAAAGAAGAAAAATCATCCCCATGCCTAGTTCCACTACCTCCTGTGCCAGCTCTGAAATCCCTTCCATGGTGACATGCTGATGAAGGCTCTTTCATCCTTGTGGAGAGGTGACAGGCTGCACTGCTTCCCACCTGGGGAGATGTAAAAATAAAGAAAATTCAACTTGTTCAGGAGAGAGGCTGCCAGTCATGGGGACCCATCTTCTCTAGCAAGCTGCCCAGCATCATCGGGAAGTTATCTCAAGTGTCAGAGAAAACACTATTGATTTTTCTAGTCTGTTTTGTCAACTAGTCAATAAAACTTGATTTTCCCTAGATTTTTTTTCCTCTTAGCTTCCTGCCTCTTACTTTTCTGAATCTAGCTTCTTCTCTTCCTTCTCCTTCTCCTTAGTTGCTCTGTTTCCCCTTTCCTCCCTGTCTTCCCATCCCTTCCTTTTATTTCTTCACTGCTTTCTCTAGTACTATTACCAGCCAGTTACAATAACTTCTCATTATGTCAAACTCAGCTTCTGTGAGATTCATGATAATTTATTCAGAATTCATTTTTAAGGATAAATTAAGATTGATTTCTACTTAACAACACTAGCTGTAACATGAGTAGAAATGCTTTTGCTTGCTGCATTTCCTTGTTGTTTTTGTTTGTTTGTTTGTTTGTTACTTCTCAACATAGCAACATTACCCACATTGTGGAAATAATTGCTAAAAGAAGCCATGCTAAAGGATTCTTCATGACTAAATTTTCTTCTTGGAACCAAAAAGTTATGAAGTCCCACTCAAAGAGAAATCACACCTTGCCCAATTCTGCTCTGAGTACTCCACAAATAAGAACTCTCTAGATTTCAATTCTTAAAAACATTTATTTATTTTTATGTTGTATGAATGAATGATTGTCTACATCACAGATGCCCACAAAGGCGAAGAAAGGGACCCTGATTCCCTGGAGATGGAGCTACAGGTGTGTGTCAGTCACTCTGTAGATGCTAAAACTAAATCTAGATCCTCTGCACAAGCCATATTGTCAGCCCCTTACCAAAATTATTGTAGCAACTTTAGTAAACTATATTCTAGTATTACACCATTTCATAGATGAGGTAAATAGGTCGTTGAGAAGATTCTTCCAACCTTTTTTGTGACAAAAACATATGCTAAATCACCTCAGACCCGTGGACCATAGTTTATTTACTTTATTCTAGGAGTGATTCTCTTGGGCAGGAAAGTGTCACAGGGTTGTGGCTCATTATCAATACATCAAAGTTAAGTGTGTGAACAGCACACACACCCATGTACCTTCCCTGTGTCATGCTCATGTATGTGCCATGGTTTCTTCCAGTATCAAAAGCTATACCCACTGTCCATCCTATACCTACATTAAAGTCATTCCTTTTTTCTTCATGCCCCTTCACTCTGATTCTTTGAGTGACTAACATGTACTGGCTAGTTAGATTTTGCTGCAGAAACAGTAAAAGAATGATGCAGCAAAGGTTACTCCTCCTCTATGATACAACCACCACCACCACCACCACCACCACTCCCCCGTGCTCTGGACACTAAGCTATTCAAGACTCACAAATTCTTCAGTAATTATTGTGACAGAGAAAAGATGACACAGGAAGAGTGATGTTCTTCCCTCCTCTTCTTCCTTCTCTTTTTCCTTTCTAAACTCCCCTAACTTCCAACTCCTCCTCTTTCTCTTGTTCTTTCTATTCTTCTCCATCTCGTCTGGTTTTTGTTTGGTAGGTTTGGTTTGGTTTTCTTGGGACAGGGTTTCTCTGTGTAATCTGAGCTACCCTTGAACTAGCTCTGTAAACCAGCTGGCCTCAAACTCATATATTTCCTCCCGCCTCTGCCTCTAAAGGACTGGAACTAAAGGTGTGTGCTATCACTGACAGGCCATCATATCTGTTTTTAAGTGTATAGTTCAGCAGTGTTAAATTTATTCACACTGTTATGCAACTGTTAATGTGATTCTCAGAGCAAAGAAAATAGTATTTGTTTCTCTTTCTCTCATGTTTCAGGTTCAGAGGAAATCATCTAAACTGAAAATATGCAACTTTCACAAGCCATAGGTTCAAAAAAATTGTCAAGATGGATCTGTTCACTTCTTCTTTGATCACTGAATGGAGTTTGCTATCAGTGATGTGTGAACAAAGAAAAGCTAAGTGTGAACTATTATATTCACATTTGGGTTTTTACTACATATTTATGTTAATTGACAATATGTATATAACAGGAAATTGCTATTTGGAATTTCAAGTATCTTCTAAAGAGAGAGGATAGTAGGGAGAATAGTCTTTATTGTCAGGGAAATTACTAAACCACTTTGGAATTCAGATTTGCAACAAATTGGCAAAATGTTGAACTTATCTCCTCCTTTTCTCCCTCACCCCACTCCATTCCTGCATTTCTGTCCTTCCTCTCATTTTTATCCTGAGTTCTTCCATCTTTTCAAATAACTAATATATATGGATCTACTAGCATTGATTATGCTAGTTACTTTTCTGTTCACTATGACCCATTACCTATGAAGAAGCAGTTAAGAAATTCATTATTTTTGCTTCTAGCGTGAGTGGGTATGGTCCATGTAAGGGAGAAAGCCTGGCAGGATTCCTGGAGACTGGGGGAGTGGCTTACCTATCCCCATGGGATAGAGAGCAGAGAGCAGCTGTTGAACTGGCACAGATCTACCTCCCTCTAGCCACACCCTCACTGTCCTACATCTTTGCTTCAGGTCCAAGGGGTTCTACAACCTCTGAAAACAGCACCATCATCTGGATAACAGGTTAACACAAACCGGAGCATTTTGCACTAAAACCATATGGATTCCATAAGCATATGGAAACCAGAACCATAACATGAGTTCTTAGATGTGTTTTGAATAAAACAAGGAGCTAGGTAGACAAGGATCGCAAAAAGCCTACCTTCCCAATAAAAGAAGGGAAGCAAAATGCTGAAAATTCTAGAGAATGTCGACAGGAGACTTCAAAATAGAATAAGGTGCCAGAGTGGCCTCACACTACACGGAAGGCAAAGGAGCTTTTCTACAAGGCTGTTTCGACTAAGTTGAGTCTTCAGTGCACAGCATAAGAATCCATGCCCAGCACACACAATGGGGAGAATGCATTAGACACATCAGAGGAAACCATGAACCTATGCAGAGAGGAAATGAGGGGCAGCCAGTATAGCAAGGCCATCCTTGTTCTCACTAATTCAGCTTCATTGTTGAATTGATGAGATTTAAAAAAAAAAAAATTAGGAAGCAAAGCTACAGGCATGGCTGTGAAGGTCATACTTGGCAGAGAGAAAAAACATATTTGTGACAGAGGGGGCTCTGTATTAAAATCAGCTCTTACAAAAATTATTTCTGAAATTATGTCTTATTAATGTATTTTTTTTATTACAAAAGAAATATGTGCATTCAGCACAGAGCAGAAAATACAGACACACCCCATCCCACCAGAGATTAAGCTATTTTTGTTCATTCTCCCCCATGTATTCTGCATTATTTCTTTTTTGAAATTAGATTGTGTTTCATCAGTTCTTTTTTACATTCACTCAACAAATACCCACCCAGCCCCTGTGGTGAGTCACAGGCTAGCAAATAGGGTTAATCAGACAGATACCATCACAGAGATTAGGGACAGGGGAATTGGAGAACCAGAGACTTTAAAATCCAAAAGACTCCCAATTTTACTAAATTGGAACTTTTTCACCTCATTCTTCAGACACCACTCTAAACTACAGACTTAAGTGTATGCACGCATTTTGGAAAAACTAAAAAGGCAGACAAATCATATATTTTTCTCTCTCTCTCTTTCTACACACACACACACACACACACACACACACACACACACACACACACACACTTTCCAAACAGAATGACACTCATCTACTGGAGGACAAGAGTGATACTGTATTCAAAACAAAGATCTCCAAAAGATGAACTGAGGGGTACAACTGAGTTCATCATTGTAACCAGCAGTCATAGTATATACAAAATAATTACTGTCCTCGCTCTTCTTTTAGCCAAATAGAGAACTGTCGGTGGAGAGCAAGTAGAGCACACATATGAGTACACACATGTGGCATGTGCACATAGTATCTGCAGGAAGGTATATGTACATGAAGCACGGTGAGGGGAGAAGACCTGACACAAATAATCCTGGAGTGGCCCTGCTTTGTGTTTGTTTGTTTGCTTGTTTTTTTTTTTTGTTTTTTTTTTTTGGGGGGGGGTTTTTTTGTTTTTTTGGGGGTGTGGTTGGTTTGTTGTTTTTTGTTTTTTTTTTTGTATTTAAAAATATAAGAGGAGTCATATGTGGAAGAAGAGGAAGAAGAGGAGGAAAGTTAAGAAAATGACCTTGGGGAAGAGGAAAAAGGAGGAGAAGAAGAAAAAGATGAAGGGGAGGATGAAAAAGATTCAGGAGTCAAGGCTCGAGAAATTATCATCACAAATGATTCAGGGAATGAGAAAACAATCTATGCTCTCTACCACCTGCAAGTAACACAACAGAGTAAGAAACAAAACAAAACAAACAAACAAACAAACAAACAAAAAACCAAAAATACAACAAATTTCCTCAGAGAAGTGCTAGATAGGTAGCTTTAAAGGGGAGTTTGACTCAGTTTCTGAATGCCCCTATGGGACAGGGTTAGTTGTCTCTGTTGGGCTTCATATGAGGTTCCTGTCCCCTTCATGTTCTTCCATCTTTCCCCCACCACTTCCATAGGACCCTCGTAGTTCTGCCCAATGCTTGGGTGCAAGTCCCAGCATTTCTCTAGATCAGCTGCTGGCTGGAGCCTCAAAAACGGCAGTCAAGTTAGGCTCCTGTCTGAAAGTGTAGAGTATCATTTTTAGTGCCAGGGGCTGGTTATCTACCGTGGGTGGCTCTCAGGTCGGGCCAATTATTGTTTGGACTTTCCCTCAAACTTTGTTCCTTTATTATCCCTGCACTTCTTGTAGGCAGGGTAATATTTGGATCATAGATTTTGTCTGTGAGTTGTTCCCCTCCTTTTATTAGTCCTTCCTGGCTAGGAGGTGGTCACTTCAGTCTTCATGTCCCGCCTTCCACCCTGTTAGGAATATCATCTTAGACATCAGCTAAGGAGCATGCATGATCTGGACCTAAGCCCCCTGCACACATATAGCAGAGGGAAAGCTTAGTATGGGGGGGGTGCTGTTTCTAACAAGGATTCTATTGCCTCTTTTTGGATCACTTCTCCCTGGCAGTGCTACCTTACCTGGCTTTAGGGGATGAAGATATGCTCAATCCTGATGTGACTTGATGTTCTGGGGAAGGATAATATGGGGGGAGGGGAGCTCCCCTTTTCTGGAGGGAAAGAGAGAGGGGAAGAGGGAAGGAGGGGCAGTGAGGGATACTGGGAGGAGAAGGGGGGGCACCTCAGGATGTAAAGTAAATAAACTAGTACAAAAATTTTTTGAAAAGGGAGTTTGACGAAAGTAAATGGTTCAGGTAACTCCTGCTCTATGTAACCTCCTATAGAATTCAGCAGAAAAAAAGTTTCTCAAAAGACCTTGTTGCAGACCCTGCCAACACAGAAAAGATCTATCACATTTCCATCAAGGACAAGCCAGAAATGAAGATTTGGTGGCTATAATCCTGTAAATTCTATACGCATTCCTTCCATTTCCCCAGAATATCATTCCCAGAGGAAGATCTGACCCACGTGTGTGTCGGATGCACCTGCTTCAGCAGTAGCTATGCCAATGGGCATGTGTGGTGCGCATGTGTCTGTGTGCACTTGGAGGCCAGAGGACAACCCTAGGAGAGGTTCCTTAGGTGTTCACTCAATGTTTTCCTTTGTTTCTTAAGACACACTCTCTTAGTGGCCTAGACCTTGCCAATTATAAATCATAAGCTCCACTTTCCTCTTTTCTCCTCTTCTGCAGTGTTGTTACAGTTGCCTGCACCATATCTAGTTGTTTCTTTTTTTTTTGTCATACACAATAATAGGTATTATTCTGATATTTTTCAGCCTTGCATACACAGTACATTGACCAAATCCACTACTCCCATTGCCCTTTCCTATCATGTTGACTCTCATTGGGTCCTTTCCTCTTCTAAAGTAGTCCCCTTTCTACTTTCAAATCTTTTCTTTTTTTTAATATTTCTTTTACTTTTATTTTTAATTATAATTTATTTACTTTGTATCCCCCCTCTAGCTCCCTCCCCCCTCCCCTTCTCCACACACTTCCCTCCCCAAGTCCACTGGTAGGGGAGGGTTTCTTTTTCTTCCTTCTGATCCTAGTCTGTTAGGTCTCATCAGGAGTGGCTGCATTATCTTCCTCTGTGGCCTGGTAAGGCTGTTCCTTCCTCAGGGGAAGTGATCAAAGAGCAGGCCAATCAGTTCATGTCAGAGACAGTCCCTTTTCCCATTACTATGGAACCCACTTGGACACTGAACTACCATGGGTTACATCTGTGCAGGGGTTCTAAGTTATCTCCATGCAAGGTACTTGGTTGGAGTATAAGTCTCAGGAAAGACCCCTGTGCACAAATTTTTGGTTCTGTTGCTCTCCTTGTGGACCTCCTGTCCTCTCCAGAGCTTAATAATATTTCCCACTTCTTTCATAAGATTCCCTGTATTCTACCCAAAGTTTGGCCATAAATCTCAACATGTGCTTTGATAGTCTGCAGGGCAGAGCCTTTCAGAGGCCCTCTGTGGGAGGCTCCTAACTTGTTTCTTGTTTTCTTCTTCTTCTGGTGTCCAACCTCTTTACCTTTCAGGGTGGGGATTGAGCATTTTAGCCAGAGTCCTCCCTCTTGATTAGTTTCTTTAGGTATACAGATTTTAGTAGGTTTATCCTATATTATATGTCTATATGCGTGAGTATATACCATGTGTATCTTGCTGCTTCTGGGATAGCTCACTCAGGATGATCCTTTCCAGATCCCACCATTTACCTGCAAATTCATGATTTCCTTGTTTTTCATTGCTGAGTAATATTCCATGTGTAGATGTACCACAATTTCTGCATCCATTCTTCAGTTGAGGGGCATCTGGGTTGTTTCTACCTTCTGGCTATTACCAATAAAGCTGCTACAAATATGGTTGAGCAAATATCCTTATTGTGCACTGAGCCTCTTTTGGATATATGCCTAGGAGTGGTATAGCTGGATCTTGAGGAAGCACTATTCCTAGTTGTCTGAGAAAGCGCCAGATTGATTTCCAGAGTGGTTGTACAAGTTTACATTCCCACCAGCAATGGAGGAGGGTTCCCCTTTCTCTACAACCTTTCCAGCATGTGTTGTCACTTGAGTTTTTCATCTTGGCCATTCTAATGGGTGTAAAGTGAAATCTCAGGCTTTTTTGATTTGCATTTTCTTGATGGCTAATGATGTTGAACATTTCTGTAAGTGTTTCTCTGCCATTTGATATTCCTCTATCAAGAATTCTCTGTTTAGCTCTGTTCCCCATTTTTTAAATTGGATTACTTGATTTGTTGCTTTTCAAATTCTTTAGTTTTTTATATATACTGGATATTAGCCCTCTGTCAGATAGAGGGTTAGTGAAGATTCTTTCCAATCTGTAGGCAGTAATTTTGTTTTGACGACGGTGTCCTTTGCTCTACAGAAGCTTTTCAGTTTCATGAGGTCCCATTTATTGATTGTTGCTCTAAGAGCCTATGCTGTTGGTGTTCTCTTCAGGAAGTTGTCTCCTGCACCAATGAGTTCTAGGGTATTCTCACTTTTTCTTCTAATTGATTTAATGTGTCCGGTTTTATGTTGAGGTCTTCGATCCACTTGGACTTTAGTTTTGTGCAGGGTGATAAGTATGGATCTATTTGTATTTTTCTACATGTAGACATCCAGTTAAACCAGCACCATTTTTTGAAGATGCTATCTTTTTTCTTTGTATGGTTTTGGCATCTTTGTCAAAGAGCAGGTGTCCATAAGTGTGTGGGTTTATTTCTGGGTCTTCTATTCAATTCCATTGATCCATCGGTCTGTTTCTATGCCAGTACCATGCTCTATATTACAGCTTAAGATCGGGGATGGAAATACCTCCAGAAGATCTTTTATTGTAGAGGATTGTTTTAGCAATTCTGGGTTTCCTGTTATTCCATTTGAAGTTTTCTTTCAAGGTCTGTAAAGAATTGTGTTGGCAATTTGATGGGAATTGCATTGAATCTGTAGTTTGCTTTTGGTAAGATGGCCATTTTTACTATGTTAATCCTGCCAAGCCATGAGCATGGTAGAGCTTTCCATCTTCTGATATCTTCTTCTAATTCTGTCTTCAGAGACTTGAAATTTTTTTTCATACAAGTCTTTGACTTGCTTGGTTAGGGTTACACCAAGGTACTTTATGTCCTTTGTGGCTATTATGAAGGGTATTGTTTCCCTAATTTCTTTCTAGGCCCTTTTGTCTTTTGTATACAGGAGGGCTATTGATTTTTTTTTGAGTTAATTTTGTATCCAGCCACTTTTCTGAAGGTGTTAATCAGCTGTAGGAGTTCCCTGGTAGAATTTTGGGGTTCACTCACATATACTATCTCAACATCTGCAAATAGTGATACTTTGACTTCTTCCTTTCCAATTTCTATCCTCTTGATCTCCTTCAATTGTCTTATTGCTCTAGCAAGGACTTCCAGAACTATGATGAAGAGATATGGAGAAAGTGGGCAGCCTTGCCTTGTCCCTAACTTCAGTGGGATTACTTTAAGTTTCTCTCTGATGTTGGCTATAGGCTTGCTGTATATTTCCTTTACTATGTTTAGATATGTGCCTTGTATCCCTGATCTCTCCAAGACTTTAAACATGAATGCATGTTGGATTTTGTCAAATGCTTTTTCATCATCTAAGGAGATTATCATGTGGGTTTTTTTTCTTTCAGTTTGTTAATATGGTGGATCACATTGATGGATTTCCATATATTGAACCACCCCTTCATACCTGGGATGAAACCTGCTTTGTCATAGTGGATGATATCTTTGATGTGTTCTTGGATTCGGTTTGCAAGTATTTTGTTGAGTATTTTTGCATCAACGTTCATAATGGAGATTGGCCTGAAATTCTCTTTCTTTGTTGGGTCTTTGTGAGGTTTAGGTACCAACGTGACTGTGGCTTCATAGAATGAGTTTGGTAGTGTTTCTCCCTTTTATATTTTGTGGAATAGTTTTAAGAGAATTGGAGTTAGCTCTTCTTTGAAAGTCTGGTAGAATTCTGGACTGAAACAAGTCTGGTAGAATTCTGGACTGAAACCATCTGGTCCTGGGCTTTTTTTGGATGGGAGAATTTTGATGACCGTTTCTATTTCCTTAGGGAATATAGGACTATTTACTTGATTTACTTGGTCTTGATTCACTTACTTTGGTAAGTAGAATCAATAAAAAAAAATTGTCCATTTCATTTAGATTTTCAAATTTTGTGGCATATAGACTTTTGAAGTATGTCCTAATGATTGTTTGGATTTCCTCAGTGTCTGTTGTTATGTCCCCTTTTCATTTCTGATTTTGTTGATTTGGATAGTGTCTCTTTGCCGTTTAGTTAGTTTGGCTAAGGGCTTGTCTATCTTGTTGATTTTCTCAAAGAACCAGTTCTTGGTTTCATTGATTCTTTGAATTGCTTTATTTGTTTCTAATTTATTGATTTCAGCCCTGAGTTTGATTATTTCCAGCTGTCTACTCCTTTTTGGTGTGTCTGCTTCTTTTTTTTCTAGGGCTTTTAGGTGAGCCATTAAGTCATTGGCATGAGAGGTTTCGAATTTCTTCTTGAAGGCACTTAGTGCTATGAACTTTCCTCTTAGCACTGCTTTCATTGTGTTCCATAAGTTTAGGTATGTTGTGCCTTCATTTTCATTGATTTCTAGGAATAATTTGATTTCTTTATTTCTTCCCTGACCCAACTGTCATTGAGTAGCAAGTTGCTTAGTTTCCATGTGTGTGTAGGCTTTTTGTTATTTATGTTTTTGTTGAGATCCAGTTTTAGTCCATGGTGGTCAGATAGGATACATGGGATTATTTCAATCTTTTTGTAACTGTTGAGACTTTTTTTGTGACCAACTATACGGTCTATTTTGGAGAAGGTTTCATGAGGTGCTGAGAAGAAGGTAAATTCTTTTGTGTTTGGGTGAAAGGTTCTATAGAGGTCTGTTAGGTCCATTTGATTCATAACGTATGTTAGAGTCATTGTTTCTTTGTTTAACTTCTGGTTTGTTGACCTGTCCTTTGTTGAGAGTGGGGTGTTGAAGTCTTCCACTATTAATGTGTGAGTATCTATGTGTGGTTTCAGTTTTATTAATGTTTCTTTTACAAATGTGGGTGCTCTTATGTTTGGGGTATATATGTTCAGAATTGTGGTGTCTTCTTGGTGGAGTTTTCCTTTGATGAGTATGAAATGACCTTCCCCATCTCTTTTTATTAATTTTAGTTGAAAGTCTATTTTATTATATATTAGAATGGCCATTCCTGCTTGCTTCTTGGGTCCATTTGCTTGGAAAACTGTCTTTCAGCCCTTTACTCTCAGGTAATATCTATCTTTGTGACTTAGGTGTGTTTCTTGTATGCAATAAATCTTTGGGTCTTGTTTACATATCCATTCTGTTAGTCTGTGTCTTTTTATTGGAGAGTTGAGTTTATTGATGTTAAGGGAAATTAATGATCAGTTGCCATTAGATGCTTTGATTTTGCTGTTGGCTATGGTTGTGCGTTTGTGTGTTGGCTACTTTTGGTTTTGCTGTAGTGAGGTTATTTGTTTCCTGAATGTAGTTAGTTTTCTTGGGTTCTATTTTTCCTTCATGTATCTTCTGTAATGCTGGATTTGTGGGTAGGCATTGTTTGAATTTTTTTTTTTCATTGAATATCTTGTTTTCTCCATCTATGATGACTGAGAGTTTGGCTGGATATATTAGCCTGTGTTCTCTTAGGGTCTGTGTTATATCAGTCCAGGCCCTTTTTGCTTTTATAGTCTCTGTTGAAAAGTTAGGTGTGATTCTAGTGGGTTTGCCATTATATGTTACTTGGCCTTTTTCCCTTGCAGCTTTCAGAATTTTTATTTTGTTCTGTATACTTACTGTTTTGATTATTATGTGACAGGAGTATTTTCTTTTCTGGTCTAATTTATTAGATGTTCTGTAGGCCTCTTGTATTCTTATTGGCCTCTCCTTTAAGTTAGGGAAATTTTCTTCAATGATTTTGTTGAAGATATTTTCTGGGCCTTGGAGCAGGGAATCTTCTTTTTCCTCTAGTCCTATTATTCTTAGTTTTTGTCTTTTCATATTGTCTTGGATTTCTTGGATGGTCTGTGTCACGAATTTTTTGGATTTAACATTTTCTTTGACGGATACAAAGATTTCTTCCATTGTATCTTCTACACTTGAGATTCTTTCTTCCATCTCTTGTAGTCTGTTGGTTATGCTTACCTCTGTAGTTCCTGTTTTCTTCCCTAAATTTTTCTTTTCCATGATATCCTCCATTTGTGTTTTCTTTAATTTTTCCAATTCTATCTTCAGATCTTGTGTTGTTTTGTTTATTTTCTTCACCTGTCTGATTGTATATTCTGTTTTTCTTTTAGTTCCTTCAACTCTGTTTCTTTTATTTCTTTCAGTGATTTAATTATTTATTCTCTGAAGGCCACAAGCTGTTTGGCTGCATCTTCACGTATTTCTTCACGGATGGCCCTAATCTGCTTGTCTTTATCTTCCTCCATTTCTTTACAGATAGCCATGATCTGTTTGGTTTTTTTCTTCCTCTAATTCTTTACATATTTTATTTCTTTCCTCTATTATTCTCTTCATCAGCATAGATGTTAAGTCATCTTCTTGAATTTCTATTATGCTGGGGTGTCCAGGGCTGCTCACCCTTGGATGGCTGGGTTCTGAAGATGCCATATTGCTCTGTCTTTTGTTGGTTGAGCTTTTACACTGACCTCTACCCATTGGGCTGTTTTAGGTGTTGGCTATTAGTTTCTGGTGCTTCCTGGAATCCTGAGGTAGGGAGAATCCCCTTGGCAGGAAGATGATTTTTCCTGAAGGAGGCCTCCTCTGATTTTTGGGTATGGTCACTGTATGGCCAGTGTTTTTCAGGAATTGCCACTGCTCACCTCAGGCATGTAGACTTGAGTAGTAGCTGTGTTCTTTGTTAGTCAAGGGGGCTCTCCTCTCACCCATAGAAGTCCTCAAGACAGCTGCCTCGCTGCTGGGTTTCTTGTTCTGAAATTAGTGATCTGCTGCTGTTGTTACACTGTTTTCCATGTACAGCCCTCTTGAAGAACCTGCTGATTCCCTAGGTGTGGGGTTTTCTCCCAGCAGGGAAACTCAGTCTGGTACCCTGGGGCACACAGTTTCTGTCTGGGAATGTGAGAGGAACGCCCAGCAAGTCTCTGGGCCAGAGGCTTTGTGCTCTGCTCTGGGTGGGGAGATTGTGCGCCCACGTTTGTGATGGCAGCTGGGGGCTCCGCTCTGGTCTGGAGGCTATGCACCCCGGGTCTGGGATGGCGGCTGGGGGAGCCGCTCTGCTCTGGAGGTTGTGCACCCCAGTCTGGCATGGCGGCTGGGGGTGCTGCTCTGGTCTGGAGGCTGTGCACCCTGGTCTGGGATGGTGGCTGGGGGCACCGCTCTGGTCCAGCGGCTCTGCGCTCTGATCTGGGCTGGCAGTGTGTGTCCCCTTCTGGGCCAGAGGCTGTGCACGCCTCTTTGGGCTGGCAACTAAGGGCTCGCTCTGGGTCGGAGGTTTGGAGCCTCACTCTGGGCTAGAGGCTGTGCCCCCCTCCATCTGAGATGGGGGCTGGGGTCACCGATCTGGGCCCAAGGCTGTGTGCACCGATCTGGGGTGGCAGTTGTGCACCCAGCTTTGGGCCAGAGGCTATGCACTCTGCTCTGGGCCTGTAATTGAGGTCTCCACTCTGGTCCGGAGGCTGAACACCTCACTCTGGGCCAGAGGCTGTGTGTCCTGGTCCTGGATGGTGGCTGGGGGTAACTCAGGAGGCTGTGTGTGCTGATCTCCGGCGGCGGGTGCGCCCACAGGTGGCCAGGACCTTTACCAGGTGTTGACTGGGTGATCTGAAGTCGGTCCCAATTAATTTCCACACCGTAGGCTTTCCTCTCACCTGGTCCCTGAGTTCAGTCTCCTGGTCGCTGTGCAAACACTGCTGTCCTGCTCCTCAGACACAGTGTCCTCCCGGCGCCGCCATCTTGTCCCTCTCCTAGTTTTTTTTTTCTTTTGTTTCTTCTATTATTGATGTTTGTGATTACATGGGCTCTGAGACTCATACTTAGTCTGCATGCTTTCAGAGCAAGAGTTAGTGTAGCATTTTAAATAAAGTTACTACAATTTCATAATTGAACAAAGTGACAATAATTCCTAATATTATGTAGTGTCTGGCCAGCACTGTTTCCCTTAGTTGTGCTGTGATGTTCCGTAAGTGTCTTTTATAGGATCCTTCCTGCCATTCCTCCTTAAACCCTGTCTTTTAAGTCCAATAACCACTACACTTTAACCTCACTAACAGAGCACTACAGCAGTAATCATCAGTAACCACAATTCTAACAAAGAACATTACTGCATTGATAAACCACAAAGGGGTGGAGGGGGTCAACATTTGACTATTTATAATTGATTTATTTATAGCCTTAAGACCGATTCCACCTTAACTTTTTATTTTTAATTATATGTATTCACATGTGTTTATAGGAGTATCTATTTACATGTGTGGTGTATATGCCCATGGGTGTGGATGGCTGTGGAGGACAAAAGAGCACGTGGGATCCTTTGAAGGAGGAGTTCTAGGCAGATGTCAGTTACCTGACATGGGTGCTGGGGACCAGATATAGGCCCTGTGCAGGATCACTGTTCCTTCTTACCTACCACTGACACTTACGTCCTCTGTCTGCACAAGTTAATGAAACCCCTAAGAGTGTGAATGTGACAAAGTGTAATTTTTTTCTTTTTCTTTTTTTTTTTTTTTTTTTTTTTTTTTTTTTTTTTTTTTTTTTTTTTGTTTTTTTTTTTTTTTTTTTTTTTTTTTTTTTTTTTTTTTTTTTTTTTTGAGGCAGGGTCTTATGTAGCCCAGGTTGACCTTGAATATTGGTTCCTTTTTGCTTGGCCTCCTGAGACATTTATCACTATGCCTAACACACTTGGAATTTTTAAATCTATATTTTTCTAGAGTGGCTGTGTATGTAATGACTTCTTTCCCTGACCTAGCCAACTCTACATCACTATTTTAAAGTCTATTTGTATAGTAGAGGATTGCCCCTCATTTTGGTTGACTTGTGTACCTTTCTGAAGAATGATGGCCTAATATATGCTTAACATTTCTTTGTTCTTTACTCCCCCTTTTCCTAGCATTTTATCCTTGCATTTATCAGTTGGAAGGGGCAATGCTGATTCTAAATAATCCACTAGGGGAACAAAGGCCACATGTTTAACCTGAGGAAGAATACACAGAAGTAAAAGCCTCCTTGCAGATCAGTGGGTGAGAGATTTGAAGACCTTCCCAGTCTCAATAGGCATTTGAACACAAGAGCTAATAATCCTGAAAAACCTGGGGACAGATTCAACATGAAATGAGATACTGTAGTACTCCATTCTGGGCTTCTTGAAATCTTGAACCGTTTTTATTTAATCAAAAAGAGATTTAAAACTGTTACATGATGAGCTGAAGAATTCCACAAAACTCTAAAATGAACAGAAAAAAGTAAAGTTTCTAACATATGAAAGATAGTGTCTTGTAATAGCTAGCTAAAGTTTTGTCTGTGTTTCAGACTAGCAAGATAGTAAAGCAAAATACCCATGAAGTCTCACCACTGTTCATTCCACCAATAGTGAGGTTCATTCTGTTTATGAAAAGTGATGATGAAAATATTTTCTTCCAGAGGGAAAGAAGATATGAGGGGAGAAAGTGAAGGGAGAAGGAGATGGAAAGAAAAGGGAGAGAGAAAGAGGAGAAAAGACACAAAGAGGAAGGAGA